>NC_139538.1:31251549-31326533 GCF_965153285.1 Podarcis tiliguerta | reverse complement strand
ATAATTCTGTCTTGTAAGTACCATTTGAGTTATCTTCTCTAGCCGTGTGCTAGGGCCTTATTCAAAAGGAGCTCAGAGGTTGTAATTAGCCTCAGATATCCTCAAAATAGCACTCAAATAGCCTCAAAACAGCACTGGATGGCCTTGGAAAGTTTGAATGGCTTCCACGGGATTACAAAGGGCAGATAAAAAAAGCTCAGGAGAGGAGAGGAGAAAGGGGAGGTTTAAGAATACCTCCAGGTAGCTCCCGGATTCTTTATCAGGCTAAGCTTTGATTTTTCTGAGTGTCTTTCTGTATTAATGTTATTATTCTGTAAAAAGCTCCTACTCACTCTGTTGAGGCTCACAGGAGACTTACTGCCGCCGCCATCTTTCTTGGCTCAAGTCTCTCAAGTCTCGCGAGATGATAGAAAATTTTGGGCAATAGTAGCACAGGGAGTCTCATCCAAAGGAAAAATTGTAAACAACAGTATTCCATCCGAGGTGTGGTTTCAACACTTTTTCCAGCTATACACACCCTCAAATATTGCTAATTCGAGTCCGTCCCTCCCATTGAAGAATGTTCATCTAGCTAGTTGGGATCCTGTTACGGAATCAGAGTGCCTACAGTTAATTAAAACATTAAAAAATGGCAAAGCTCCTGGTGAGGATATGATCCCCCCTGAGGTATTTAAGTCAAATACCCAATGGTGGGCCATCTTTTTGGCCAAACTTTTTACGGCAATAAACAACACATGTAAAATCCCAGCAAATTGGAAACTAAGTGTGGTAGCCCCTATCTACAAGAAGGGAGATATTCAAGATCCAGCAAACTACCGCCCTGTAAGCCTTCTGGACATCGCATACAAACTTTATACCCGGTACTTATTAAACAAGTTGGTAGATTGGGCGGACCATTCTAACCTGTTCAACCAGGAACAGGCAGGATTTAGAAAGGGCCACAATACGATAGGTCACTGTATGGTACTACAGACCCTGGTAGCTAAATATGCAAAAGCGTATAAGAGCAGACTCTTTGTGGCCTTCGTTGACTTGACATCTGCCTTTGACTCAATCTGTAGAGATAGACTATGGAAAAAATTATATGAAACGGACATTGATAGACGACTTTTAAAAATTCTCAGAGAGTTACACACAGATACTACAGTCAAAATCAGAACTGGGCCATCGGGAACTCTTACGGACCCACTGCCATTGGGGAAAGGGGTCAAACAGGGATGCCTGCTAGCCCCATTTCTTTTTAACTTTTATATAAACGACATTGTTCAGTACATGGCAAAGTACAAGTCATCGGCTCCAGCCCTTGAAGGTAAACGTCTGAATATATTGCTATACGCCGATGACATGGCTTTAATGGCACTCACCCGAAGAGGCTTACGCAGCATGCTGGAGGGGATCGCAGCCTACTGTTCCCATAACTCACTAAAGATAAACTATGACAAAACAAAAATTGTGGTGTTCACTAGAGCTCGCCACACCTTTAGATGGTTTTTAAACGAACATGTGATTGAACAGTGCCCCTTTTTTAAATATCTGGGTGTTACATTTCAGGCTACATCTAGCTGGCTAGCTCACTTTAAGGCTGTAACCATCCTAACACGAAGAACAATTGGTGTCCTGCTTAGTTTCTTCCATACCCGGGGAGGACAATTGGTGATCCCGGCATTAAGAGCTTTTGTTGGGAAAGCTATTCCCCAGATGTTATATGGGATAGAACTCTGGGGGTGGAACCAGAGGCTGTTGGAACGGCTTGAAATTTTGCAAAATTATTATCTCAAGAGGATTCTAGGCCTTCCCCAAGGAACCCCAGCAGCTTTCTTGAGGGTGGAGGTTGGATTACCCTCTGTGTCTGCCAGGGCCCACTTAAGATTCCTACGATTTTACATCAACCTTGCAAATACTTCAAACATCTTATTGGCCAAACAAGCCTTTGTATCTCTTCAAAAGAACACCACTTGGCGTCAAAACCTATCTGAGATCCTGGTTAGATACACCCTACCGGAGTTTAATATTCTTAAACTGTGGAGCCCGGACAAAGTTCGGGAATGGATCCTGGAGAGAGACGCTCTGTTAGATATCACAAAAATACAGAACCCAGCGTCCTCCCACTGGTTTCCCCGTCTGAAAACAGTCAAAACCTGCGCCAATTACTTGGCGAATATCACCAATCCCACCCTTCGGAGAGCTTTCACCATGGCCCGTTTTCAAACCATTCCTACGGCCTATCTGTCAGGCAGATATGCAAAAATCCCAGTAGAGCAGCGTATATGTCCTTGTCATATGAGAACCAAAGAGGATCTCACACATTACATGTTGTATTGTCCCATCTATTCGGCCTTCAGGGATGTGATGTTACAAACTATTCCCAAATCAATAGCCAACTCTGAGGACCAAGTAAAGTTTTTATTGGTGGACGCTGATCCACGGATTTCTCACGTGGTAGCGGTCTTTGTGGTGAAGGCTATGAAAACTAGGGTATGGTTCCTGGATGAAATGGTGAGGTCCCTCCCATTGCTCCCCTAACCTGTTGCTGTATCTTCTTCCCTGAAAGGCGGGGGTTTTTGGGTAGTTTCTTCGCTGGGACAGCATGGCATGAATTTTAGCTTATTTCTATAATTTTATTGTTTATCTTTTAATAATGTTTTATGGTATTTTGTGTAAAGGCATGGACCTCACAAATCTAATAAACTTGCTTGCTTGCTATGCAGTTCTCCAGCTAAGTAATATGAACAGAAAAACAATATATTGAGGTAAACAGTGCATAAAAATGGATATAATATGCACAGCTTGGGACAAGTTTCCTTCTGGGATTGCCTTACCCCACTTGACCACTTATATGCCCATTCCACCACTTTGATCCATGGATCTGGCAAGGTTACCAGTGTCACATAATACTCGTTCTGTATCACCAACTTTTAAAGATACATGCCGAGGTGCACTTTCATCATTATTAAGACTTCATATATCCCAGAACCATAGCTGTCAACGTTTCCCGTTTTTTAAGGGAAATTCCCTTATTCCGAATAGGATTCCTCACAAGAAAAGGGAACAGTTGACAGCTATGCCCAGAACTGGAAATCTGGATTTGAAAGCAGATTTCACTTGGCACAGTTACATCCTGCTCTTTATATAAGAGGCTCACCCAACCCTGCAAGAAATAATTGAGATTCTTTGCTGGATCCTTTTCTGTTCACCTATCTATTGACTTCTCTCTCTGTTTCTGACTTCTCTCTCAGCTTCACAGAGGAGGTGGAAGATGTTGGCCCTAAGAGCAAGAAACAGGAATACAAAAGCGACACATGCCCTTGCGAAAGCAGTTGGCAGCTCTGGGATATTCTCCATAGCAATGGCAAAGTGGTGCCTGCAAATGTCTCTTAGCAACAGTAATTCAGATTATGGGATCTGGCCTTTGGTTCCCAAATTCTTTCTGTGCTTTGCACATGCTGGAAATTTTTTGAAGGCAAAGCTTTTCTCTCTCTCCTTTTCTGGCAAGGGCTGCTTCGCTCGAGTCTCAAGTGTGGAATTAACAAGATGCTAACACCCTCCACAGCAACGATTGCTGAAATCATGCACTCTCATAAACAACATGCTGGAGACCCTCTCGTCCTTCCTCGGCTTCCAGACCAGCTGGATCCTCTCATGAAATGTAATACGTTTCGGAAACATCAGGAACTACAAGAGAGACTCGTGAAGCGGGAACAGTTGCACCGACACAATCGGAAACACTGGTGGTGCCAGCACTAGCAGCAGATGCACCTGCAGTAGAGTGCAGCAGCTTGAGAGTGGAAGAGACCAGGAAGGGAAATTGCGACATGGGATCTGGACTCCACACAGGAGGCAATAAGGTTGGCCTCACTTTCACATCCAGACCACTCTTTCAAATATGACAAAGAAGTTAATGCCTATTGGCAGGAAAACAACCCTTTGGCTTGCTGTATGTTAATCAACATGTGTACTCGGAAGTCAGAGCCAGGGTGTTTTATCCACTTACTGTTCCCAACCCTAACCCTGTGGGAAGCCATCTGATTAGACTTTCATTTGATTCTGACCTGTTTTTAGGAGGTAATTTAATTATTGCTTGATTTTATACCAGTGTTATATATTTGATGTTAGCCGCCCTGAGCCTGACTTCGGCCAGGGAGGGCGGGATATAAATAAAAGTTTATTTTTTATTATATTTATCCCCTAGAAAGTGAGTTTAGGATTGCCGCCTCAACGAACGTCTGGCAGATGCATCCAGAACTTTAATAAAAGTATGGTTTGCTGCTGGAATAGTCAGCATGCTATGTTGAGGCTGTGACATGTGCTTGCTGGACTGGTGCAACAAGACAGTACCACACCACTAGTAGGTTTACATATCATGTAAGTAACTGTTGCCAGCCACAGACACCATAACTGTTCATTCTTTAAGGCTGTGTTCCTCTAGATGTTAACTTGGAAGTAAACTGCTTGTCTAACCATGACACTTATTTCTGAGACGGCACGTATAGAATTTTACTGTAAGTGCACACTGTTTGAGATGGTATTTGTCTGCTGATTCAGTTCACAGCTGTCATATTTTTTTTTTCTATGGCTGCTGTTGTTCTCTTAGGTTTGCTTGTTGTTTGCATTGTTTAAGTTTGTGTTTTCAATGTGTTTTAATGTAAGCCACTTTGAGTGTGGGATTTAAATAAATAACAGCCATAGTTTATGGCAGAGGTCCTCAGATTTAGTTACACTGAGCCTCCCTAACTCATCAATGTGTGTGGCAGACCAGGAATTGATCTGAGCGTCCCCAATATAATTGGGACAAAATGAAGACAGGCATTTCTCTTGGTAGAACTCGCTTTTCTGCTCAGTCTGGGGTGGGAGGGTAAGGAAGGAGAAAATTTTGGAGCCTATGGTATGATTTAAGATTTCTGAGAAAGATACTGTTGGACCTGACTATGTTAGAGCATTGCATATGTAATGTAATGTGCATATGTTGCAAGTGTCCTACCATCCATACAACAAACTGGATTTTATATGATTCTCATTGAGTAGCAAGTAGGGCCTTTCCATGTGATCCATCTTACAAACACACATGCAAAGAGGAATGGGTTATGTGGGAAGGGCATTTGCATGTACACATTCAGTTTGTGTAGGGGTGATATGTAAGTCTTAGGTTCATTCCCATGCTCCATAGCATGTAGCACACATGTCGTTGCCATCTGTAAGCTAACCAATAAGGAAGCAAAAGGTTTCAAGTTGACTAAAGGTAACCTCATTGACCATATTCCTGGCAATCGTAATAAAAAAGATGGAGAACACAGGCTATTTTGCACACATGCCACTAAAATCTGAAATATAAATGCAAATTATATATTGGCTAAACTGGGCATTGACTAGCATATTCAGTAAGTTTATATATGACGCTCTTTTGCTTTCTGTCCCGCTTTAAGGATGTTGACACATGCTCAGAAGCAGGGATGGGCGAATCTGCCTGTTTTGGTTGCTTTCATTTCTCAATCTTCATTTCTCCATATTTTCATATCAGTTTGCATATTTACTTTCTTAAAAAGTCCTCATGAGAATCCAACATCATTTTAAAGTGAATTTATTTTACAATTCGTATACAAGTTTGCCTAATATGCACGCTTTCCCCTAATACAAGGCATTTTTGCACACTATTTTCCACTAATATTTGCATTTTTATGCACAATATACACATTTTTATATGTACATATTTGTACATATTACTTGACGGGAGAACTGCAGCACAACATTCTTAATGGTGTGTGGATTTTTGAAGGATGGCTGTGCTTCATTTTGCATATTATTTCAGAAAGTGTGTATTCAGTAGGCTTGTCTTTAAATGCAAATGGAATTGAATTTCTCCCTCATCCCTACTCACAAGTAGTACAAGTGACTCTTCCTATTACTTGATGTATAGTCTCTTACATAGCGCTTACTAGAAAATTTCACACCCTCATCTGCCGGACCAGACTTTCAGCCATCTGGGCTGGCTCAACAAGATGTCACACGCACACACCCCGCCCCGTGACAACTCTTTGTCTTCCTAGGGAGGCCTAGCTTGCACTTTGAACCTGTATTTATGGATACCCTAACTCCATTTCAAACTTCCTAAATACACATCACAATTCATTTATAGTGAGCCATTCCTCTTCCTACCTTCTTGAAGACATCTAAACAGAATGAGTTGGGTTCTAAATTTCCGTTTTAACGTTCAGCTGCATATTTGAGGGTAGGCAGTTCTTGGCCTGCATGCCATTCCCAAACAGAGTGATGTTTTAAAATTATTGTGGTCACCAACCAAAGATTTGCTTCTTCACACCATTAAAATCTGCATGAGGTGCCAGCGCCGAAATTGAATCCATATGTTGGGCTGCCTAAATAAGACTGGACTTAAGACTTTTTTCCTTTTTCAAGACATAGCACACAGCTGTTGCCCATTGTGGATTGAACTGAGGTAAAATGGGGCATTTTCTGTTTGTTAGCAATGTATTTTTTGAATCCTTGACAAATCCTTGGATTTGTAATTCACGTGCCTGACAATATCTCTCCAACGGGTTTGGTTATTGGAAGGAATCCTATGACAAAGCGCCATGTGACCTGAGTACCCAAGCTCATTGGGTGGTTGTTCCATTCAATATTTTTCCATTCAATATTTTGATAGCTTTATTTGTAAAAGCAATACTTTTCCAAACAAAGCTTTTAAAGTAACACTTTCTTGGTGTAGGAAAGTCTGGAGCTGTTCAGGTTAAACCGAACACTTCATTGTATCAAATAAAAAGCTAGCTGAAAGACGTTTTGAGAAAGTGATGCTTCTTGTAAAAGCTAATACTTCTTCTAAGCTGTAAGTCAATCTTACAGCTTAACAAGTGGGACCTGCAACAAAAAGTTGCAGCAATTGAGTGTTCCTATTAACTTTTGCAACTGATCCATCCCATGCTCTTCGTTTTTGCCCCCCCCCCCCAGTCAGTCAGCATTCCATACTGAACATTTTCAGCCCTATTAAGCTGTTTTGGCTTCCTGTATTTGGCTTCCCTCTCCTTAGAAACCCTCCTACCAGGGCTGACCCATGAGGCAAGGTGAGGTGATTGCCTCAGGCAGCAGGATCCACAGGAGCAGCAGATCCCAATGTAGATCTTTATTCCCTCCTTGGTCCAGATGTAGATATTCACTCACCCCTTCTTCCCTAGTGGGGATGGGGGAAATGCCATTTTGTGATTCAGCTCAGATGTTTTGGGCCCACCTTGCCCACTCATAATTTTTCATATCTCTGCAAATCCCTGGGGATTCCCCAGACCCAATAATACCTTTCTCTAGTATGTGGATGGTGTCATTTTGACTAAGCAAGGACTTGCATTAAGAATATTGAATATGTAAGTGGGACATTGCAGTGCTGAGTTCTCCTGTTCAGAATTCATTCCTGCAGACGCGGAAGGAGAATGCACTCAAGGCCTGCTACGTTCTGCCTCCACAGCCAGAGGCAGTTCTGCTTCTGAATACCAGCTGCAGGGGACCCCAGGAGGGGAATGTGCGCTTATGCTTGGGTTCTGCTTGTGAGTTTCCCACAGGCGTCTGCTTGGCCACTCTGAGAATGGGATGCTCAACTAGATGGGCCATTGACTGACCCAGCAGCCTCTTCTTATGCCCCCCATGTCTCCAGGCTATTCCTCAGATAATTAGATCTCAAGAGGCTTTTTAAGTGCATTTGATCAAACACTTACAACCCTTTCCATGAATATGAACCCTGATTTATCAGAGTCCCTGATCATGGCAAAAGTGTTCAAGATGTTCAGTTGAACATACTTAAAACCCCTATTCCATCCTTCACAGCAATCATACAAAGATCTGAAGGGTATAGTGCACACTTAAGGCAGATTGAGGGAGTTTGCATTGTGTGCCCCTTCCTGTCCTCAGTTTAAACCCTTCAGCTAAACTCCTTAACGCAGATGGAACAGACTTGCAGCTGAACTCATGCGAAACTGATATGGAGCATAAGTAGGCTGATCTATCCATCTCTAGCAAAAGAAGACAGCCTGTGGCAACCGCCAAAGAATAAACAGTTCTCCCATGGTGGGCACGCTTCCGAAAAAAGCAAAACCTGCTTTTCTAGAAACCATTCCAGCTCACTGTTCACACTGAATTTTTATCAGAAATGTTAACAGCCATTGTGGAAAATATGTACTTGCAAGTATTCAGTCTGTTGATCCAGCAGGAATGCACTCCCCTGACATTTTAAGGGGACATTTCTTGATTTGGATTTTGGGTGGGGAACAAAGCTGTAGAGATTTTTTTGATAATTTTTTTTTTAGCTTTTTAAAATGAAATTCACTAAGATCAACATTTCTGACATGGGCTGCCATACGTCCGCATTTTCCAGGTCTTTCAGTGCTTTCCGCCTGGATGCTGTTTACAAAGGCCGAATACCAGCTATGTCAAGGAAATTCCAGACACATGGCAATCATATAATATGGTCAGTTTACATGCTAGGAAACAATCGTTCTATGGAAACCATTTTAAGTGTTGCACAAAGCAACTCCTTCCGTATCATCAGCGCTGGCCCAAGACATTTTGCTTCCTGAGGCACAATAGCAAATATTGTGCTTCTTCCCAAGTCAAACTGTATTGTACCAATGATAGAATATCCCACAAGTATCGAGATTACTCTTGAAAGTAAAAATACAAACATAATATATCTTAATCTGTTGCCCTTTCAGGACAGCCACATTCAGTTGTCAAAAGTGTGTCTGTCTAATAGCAGGGCAGGGCTTCACCACAAAGACTTGGGCTGGGGACACATCTTGCATTTAGAGTGGAATGCAATATAGCACAAAGGCGATTGTTCCATTGGCACAAGCATTTCTGCTTGCCCAGTGGAAGAATCTCACTTCTTCTCACCCTGCATGCTGTCCTGGGGGTTTTTCCAATTTGGGAGAGGTGTGGGGACATAGGGGGTGATGAGAGGGGAGGAACCCCCCCCCACCCAGACTAGCTGGAGTTCTTGCACCAGCTTCTGCTAGCAAAGCAGGTTAGTTGAATCCAGCCTGTAAAGCACATTTCTTTCCTCAAAGAATCGGGGCAATAGCTTGCACTTCACAAAGCTACAGTTCACAGTTCCCAATATTCTTTGGGGAAAGATGTGCACTTTAAATGTACTTTAAATGTATGATATGTATGCAGCCTGAGGACAGTTCGCCATGCCACCACAAATCATTCTTTGGCAAAATTTATGGTGGTACACTGAGGCACACAGACAGATTCCAGAACTGTTGGGTAGGCAACACATGGAGAGTTTAAAACAGTGCCCATGTGTAAATCGTGGAAATAATTGTCTATAATATACTTTTAAAATAAGAAGAAGAATCATATCTATGTTCAGTTGATTCAAATTTGCTGCTAAACTAAACATTGAACCAAGTATTAATGGGGCTTTGATCATGGCTTTCTGCCAACACTAGGAAAGTTTTCCAGGCTAGAGTTTATGGATAGTATACTGCAGACAGAACTGGCTGACAGATACATTGCAAACTCAGAATTATGTTTGTTTATTTTTTGTTACATACCATACATAATTTTTGCATATCTGGCATGGCCTTTGTAGCTTTGCAAAACCCATTTGCTTTTTGCGTTATTTTAATTTTCCTTTTACAGATTGAACAGGATGTGATGTGTTGTGACTTCTTTTGACTAAATTGCTTGCTGTTTTAAGCATCTACTGCATTTTGCCACCAGAGCAGCTGTGTTTCAGCACGGAGTGAAGTCATTCCTGAATATTCATTGCATAAATATATTGTGCTGAACACATATTAGGCCATCTACTTTCAACCAATAGGGAGAAAATTGTCTACTTTGGGGCAATGTGTCACATTGATACAGTATGGACGGGGGCCACTAGGGGGCGCATCAGAAGATGGCTGACAATAACATCTCTCCGACCCACACGAGGTAATTTGGAGGCTATGATGGGAGTAATTAGCCTCCCTACCCCCCCCCCCCAGGATGGTGGGGGGGGGGACTGCCCTTGCCTGCTGTGCTCTATACCACCCCCAAATTTGTGGGGATGGGGGCACTAGGCACAAAGTCCTCCTGTGGGATTTCGGCGCTCCTGGACGCCGTCCCTGATCCGCGCCACTAGCTGCAAGAACTTCAAAAGAAACAATTTGGATGAAGGAATGCACATATTTCAAGGAAGGAGGGGGAGTAAAGACTGCTAACAGAAGAGATCTCTGATAAAACAAGACGAGTCGGAGGAACAAGTATAGATTATGAGAAGTTACGCCAAGACTCGGTATGGCAAATGACTGATGGGGGAGGGGGGGAAACTTTCCTTTCTTTCCTTATGTGATTAAACAAGAATCCCCTCCCCTCACAAGTCAGAAATGTCATTTTAAGGACTTAAGCTGTGGATTTAAGGCTGTGTGGAGATAAACTTTCGAACCAAAGCATGTTTTAAGAAGAGCGTGGAATGTATAAGGGCTTTGGAATGACGCAGTTAAAAATGCTGTCGCCATATTGGGAAGTTCTGTCGGAGGTCTTGAGTCTGGGAGGAGAAATAGAGAAATAGAGCTGTTTTTATATTGTGGGTGAAACTCCTCAGAGGGACTTAAGAACGACAGTTCTGTAATTAATGATGGAAAGAGCGATGTTATCTATGAAGGTGATGATATATGGAAACCATCTCGATTTGAGGATTGGAAGAACGGAAAAATTCACACAGGATTATTATTGGTGTTTATCGGCTTAAGGAGACTATCAGAAGAGATCATAACGGAAAAAAGAGAAAATATATGAACAAGATGTGATGTTGAAACAGCAAGATAAGACTGGATAGAATTATGAACTCTGTTTGGACTGATTTGGACTGATTTGGACATTAACGCAGTAGCAAGAAGATGATCAGAATCCCCCTTCGGATCTTGAAATATGGGTCCCCCCAACAAAATTTAAAATTCGGCTTTGTAATTCGGAATTTATGTGATGTGATTTAATTTGATTTGATTGGCCGGTTAATAATTTTTTTTCTTTTTTAAGATACAGTATGCACAGGTTTGAATAAAACACTGACTAAACCATAGTTTGGCTCATGTGCAAATTTCCCTATCTTTCTTGCATGGGCATGAGGAGTTTGGAAAGTTTTGTTTTGATTTCTGACGCACTGCAGTTTGACATGTCATCTGAACCCAAACAAAATGTTGTTAATTTTAATTGTGGCTAATGGGAATAAGACAAGTTCAAATGATAGTTTGTGATTAGGCAATGTTCAGTCAGCCACTGAAATGTTGGAATGGTAAAAACATGGATAGGAGAAGGGAGTGCAAATGGAAGACTTCCCTCAGTATCCTCATGTATGTGTTCTGCACTCAGCTGCCAACCTGCCATGAGATGTGCGGGGAAGTTCTGCATGGGAATTCTACTCACAGCCGTATTGGAATAGGAGGAGAGGGAATGTGTGAGCCCAGGGGAGGTTAGGCTTATTCTTGTAATGCTAGACCATGGTTTAGTGTTATGTCACAACACAGCCTATATGCTTCAATTTTAATTCTTTTTAGATTTTCCAGTCAGGCTACAGAATGACCTTTAGAACATATTACACTAGGCAACAATGTTTCATGCTGATGTACCTGGTGTTTGCTGCTTTTTTACCAAAACATTCCATATAAGGTCAGCCTTCCATGCAATAGGGTGAATCAATCTCCTTCAGGCAGTACCATATGGGTGGGGAGTGGGGGGGGGGGAGAATCAAAACTGGAAATGGTGTCAAACGGCACAGCAAAATTTTTTAAAGTGTTGGCTCTGGTGGTGGTGTCTGGGCATTGGGGTGACAAAATATATTGATTGGCACTGCTTACATGCATTTTAGCATGCGCCACAAGGAATAAGTAGAAACCTATGGAATTTTATTGGATGAAAGTGTGTGTGTGAGAGAGAAAAAACCTTGTTTTATTGCAATTGTTTTTAACAGTCATTGCAAGCCACTTTGCAAGAACACTGTTCTAAAAGATGAGGTGTCAATGTTTTAAATAAATGAAAAAGAAAACCCCCAGATAAGATGCTTTTCTATAAGGTCTTCTGGCAATTAAATTAGAATTACTTCCGATGGTGCCATTTTTAAGGGAAACAGGAAGTGTGAATGACTTCTTTTTCTTGTTTCCTGTTTCTAAGATTCCTTGCAACAGCTGAAAAAGAATTCACTCATCTCTTCCATGTTCCAGATGTACAGAAAGCTCATGAACTTTATCATATGCAAGCACTGGGGACTTTTTAGGGCATATGGGATTTTATTCCTGCTGTCTATGCTACAAATGCTTAAACGACTCACCAGAGATTCTCCTCATGTGAATCCAGTGAAATGCAATCCATGTAAAATCTATCCTAATGACCTCAGCGCTAACTGAGGTACATTTACCTCTCACAGGTGTTGATACAAAGGAGAGAGGTAACTCTTCTGACAGAAAGGTCTGCATTTGATCTTAGAGCTGTGGCTTACCTGTGGAATGATTGACAACAGGCGGGTAGAAAATGATTGACCCTTTACCACTAGGGTAATCAAATCCAAAGTCCTCAAATGCTGAGTTGCTAATCATTCTTAGCTTTGACGGGTTTGTTTTCAGTTATAGACCTCAAAAGCTCAGGGATGGAACGTGAAACTCAGTCCTCTCATTTTGAATGCATAGGCACCAAGAGTCAGTATGATTATACAGTTTTGAAAGAAGCTCTAAAGTCTAGAGTGTTGGATTTGCATGTAGCAATCTGGCATCTGAACCCTGTTCAGCCATGAAGTTCATCGGGTCACCTTGGCCCAGACACACTCCCTCATCTAAGCAACTCACAGGTTTCTTGGGAAGATAAAAGGGGCTAGTCTCATGCATGCCACTCTTAGATGCTTGGAGAAAGATGACAGAATATTAATGGGTTAGATTAATAAGCTGCCACACCAGGATCTTGGGGCACTAATATTACCTGCAAGAGGAAATACTTTAAAACTAGGCAAAGTTCTGCTCTTGATTCAACCAGAGACCCTGAAGCAGATAAAAAATATTGTGTTGTGTCATATTGTATTGTATTTAAAACACATTTACTCAAAAGTTACATTTGAGTTTTGTCCACTACCATAATACTGCAGAACAAAAAATATTGTTGAAGCACTTATTAGTCAGTTTCCTGCTCAGATAAGGCAACTTACTGAAATAAGCAGAAATCTCTTAGTGTGGAATCCATCCTATATTCTTCCATGTCAAATATGCATTCAGAAATAAAGCAGAGATGGAATTGAATTATGGAAACATGGTACAGAGAGAGAGTTGGCCACATTCATTTAAATACACACACATACACAGTTTCTCACGCACGTTAATTATATTTTGCTGTTGTTCCAATAAGCACTATGCTTTCATGAAATAGCTTGAACATGGTGATTCTCTTATTTTCCACACAGCTCCTCCTCCCCACCAAAAAAATATGTATGGTTCAGGTATATTTCCTGCCCTTGGCATTAGGAAACACTCAGCTTTAGGGAGCCCTCAGTGTCACCCTCAGCCATTATTACACCAATCCTGGGCTTCATCTCAGACCTATTTGTATGCCAACCGTACCTCACACTAAGCAAGGGGTCAAAGACTAAGCCTGACAACTAAGGCTTAAGAGTGAACACCCAGCATGCAGGCATTCAGCTAGTCTCTAGTAATTGTCTACAGATCCATTACACTGTGTTTGTGGTGTTAGAATGGTTACTTCATGTCTGCAAGCTGAGGAGAAAAATATTAAAATAGAGTGCAAGGAATAAAATACATTACAAGAAATGTGAAGAATTTGGATCACCCTCTGTATTTGCTTTATAGATTTTATAGGTGAAGATCTTTGCTATTTTCTAAACCTGTGCACTATTTTTTTAAAAAATCAGTTTTTATTGATTTTCATACATATATCATACATTATTCAACTTAACCAAACAATCGTGCACTATTAATTAACTCATAGAATTTTTGAACTGCAGTCAACTTGAGAGATGCTGTGTATCTTATAATACTGATGTATTTGCTGCCAATGACATTTCTGTGTTGCCTTTTATTGTTTTATTGATTGCTATTATATTTAAATGTTTTATTGTTGCCAACCACCCAGAGGACACTGATATTGGACATCATTCAAATGATGCAAAGACATAAACAAATGTCTTGTCTATTCTTGATCAGTTTCTTGATCAGCCCTTCTGGTGCCATTATGTACTATGTAGATTTGACTTGGGACATGGGTGGCGCTGTGGGTTAAACCACAGAGCCTAGGACTTGCCGATCAGAAGGTCAGCGGTTCGAATCCCCGCAACGGGGTGAGCTTCCATTGCTCGGTCCCTGCTCCTGCCAACCTAGTAGTTCGAAAGCACATCAAAATGCAAGTAGATAAATCGGAACCGCTCTGGTGGGAAGGTAAACGGCATTTCCATGCGCTGCTCTGGTTCACCAGAAGTGGCTTAGTCATGCTGGCCACGTGACCCAGAAGCTGTATGCCAGCTCCCTCAGCCAATAAAGCGAGATGAGCGCCACAACCCCAGAGTCAGCCATGACTGGACCTAATGGTCAGGGGTCCCTTTACCTTTATATTTGACTTACACAGAAAGAACAGATAAGTACTGCCCAGATCCCAGCATCCTTAGCTTGGAAAAGAGACATGTGTCAAAGAAATCACCCATTTCTGTCATTTGCCACTCTTTTCTTTAAAAAAGCAGTCCTTATTTCTATTAATAATTTATTTTACAGCCTGTCCCATGGAACCATAAATACGTTTCAAAGCTTTTATTCAGGGATTTTCTGCAAAGTGGTGTCTTGGCTCCCATTTCTGGAAACAGGACAAAATGCGCAATTCTCTCTTGATAAATGTTTTCTAACCTGTGAATTACTAGGTAATTCAATATTGAGCATTATGGCGAAAAGTGTTTGCCTCAATAACTGCCTTCCAGCCAAACACCTGTCAGAACAAATAAGGGAACGCAACGTAAATGTTCTTAATAGGTGGATAAGTGACAGAGTTCTTGACCTTGAAGCCAAGCTCTAAACATCTAACAATGCATATTACATCTTTGTATGGAATAGCTGGTTCTTGAAAACCTGCTCTGAATGCAATCCTTTTACAAGCCATTATCATCCATTCATCATACATAGACACTTATATGTTAAGAACACTGGTAAATGGTTAAATATGTGGGAAGTGATTCTGTAAGAGAAGGAAACATGTGGACGAGTCAATAGCTTTAGGCATCCTAGCCAGCATTTACGTTCTTGTCAGCTGGGGCTTTGAATTTAGATTTCTGTCCTTAATTTGGTGGCCAGAAAACAATTTATTACTACTGAAAGCTGCTTCCCTAGCTTCAAGCCAATTCCAATTCACTTTTTAAAATTTCCTATAAGACAGACATTAGAGCAATGCAGAAATCATAACAATGGCATTCCCTTCATCCACTAATATACCGTAACACCATCATAAAAAATAGACATTTGGCTGGCTTTTCTGCATTTTTTTATTGGTCATGGCTCCATTACTGACTGGGAGCCAAATGTTGATCTCTAGTGCACTGACATAGATCTGGGTTTGCATGAAACTTCAGACAGAAGCCAAAGTATTTTTTTTTAAAAAAACACACAACCACACACGCACACTTAAAAATTCTCTTTTCACTGGCGCTCACAAATTTTGGTAGGCCTTTCCCCTCTTTCACATGCATCCAAACATGCAAGAATTTGCAAAGACTGCTGTGAAGTCACTTATTTCACCCCTGTGTGCTAATACTGGCAGAGGGGTAGTTTGAAAACTTGCAATGAAATCCTTAGAAGAGGAAAAATATTTTATTTCATAGGATTATAGTGGCATGAGCCTGAATGCCTAAACAGGGCTACTATTGCAACTTCGTAAATGGCAAATGGCAGATTAAAAAAAAAAAAAAAAAGAATAAAACCTGCATAAATCAGAACACATGCATATCATATATTGCCAAGTCCTTGAGTAGCACACACCACTTCTACTTCAACATATAAATCCCATTCAGCAGACTTGACTCTTAATCACTCTTGCATTCATGGCTATATACCTATACATTTAAGCCACAAGCTAACACAGTGTTAAGCATCCTTAAATCAGTGTCTTTAAATATGCTTGACTTTCTGTTGGATTGTGATGCTAGACTATTTGCTTCATCCCTTTATGTTTCACCCCTCCCCACCTTGCACCAAAATCCCTGGGAACCAATGGTTATGCCCTATAACACTTACTTTAGAATATAAATGTGGCACAGACCACATTGTGTACACTGCATGTCAAGCAGTCTGTGTATTATAAGCTGCATAACGCGACATCAAAAGTTTGAGATAAGTTCATATTGTAACCCCAAATGCAAGAGGCAGCACGAATACTTCATGTTCTTGTCCCCAAGAGAATGTACGTGTGCAATTAATGGCATCAGATCCAAAGCTTATCTATAGTCACTGGTGGGATTCATTTGGACACAAGAGAAAGCTTTGGGAATGGTTAGAAATGAAAATGTTCTTTTATGTGGTGGTCTCTCCATGGACCAGTTATATTTTTCTTCTGGCTCTGCATGGGCTTTAGAAAGGCTGGAAAGATATACCTATGGGTGTAAAACAGTGACCAATGTTGTGCCCTTCACATGTTGTAAGAATGATGAAAGCTATAGTTCAGTAACGTCTGGAGTTTGCCACACTGGCGTAAAAGTTTAGCCACTGCTCAGACAATTGTCCAATCACACCATTTATTAGTCAGACATCATTTGTTGAGAAGTTTAGGGCGGGAAAGTTAGGTTCATCATGACATGGAAATTGTTCTGGTTAGACAACAGACCAGTCCAACTCCTGCACATAGCTGTCAATTTTTCCCTTTTCTTGTGAGGAATCCTATTTGGAATAAGGGAATTTCCCTTTAAAAAAGGGAAACGTTGACAGCTATGCTCCTGCTTAATCATACCACCAATGCTAACATGCTCTGAATTTTCTGCACAATCAGATTTTGTCCTCTGCTTTGAGATTAGTATCCTGTTTCTTCTGGAATAATTTCCTTTTCAAGAGAGGTTTACTGAAATTAATAATTAGGCTTGGGTACTTATTTCCAACTAATTGCTAACAGAGCTTAGGGGTGGTGGTGAAGGGACCCCGCTATTAAATACAGTAAGATTGTTCTGTAAATGGCTGTATCGCTTTGGCAAAGGAAGTTGTGCTAGCAGAACTGTGCTGTGTTTGTGGCAACAAACTTTTGAATCACAGCAAATGGGGAAATAGAAGGTCATGGGGGTAAATTCTGCTTACTGTTAGACATTTCAGCAACTGAGACTTCCACATGAAATCAACTTGCCTGTTTTACTCTGGATGTAGAGGATGTCTGCCAGATGGGTTGGAAGGACTCTGAAAGAAAAATAGCAGAAAGTGTGAAGTGACTTAACCGTAGTCTCAGTTCTGCTCTCTCCAGTATGCCGGTGAAAATCCCAAACTGTGATAGTCTTACTCCAGCCTTTAAGAACTGAAGCTGAAATTTGGAGTCTGTGCCATCATCTGCTCTCCAGCTGGTTGTTTGCTTTACTGTGTGTGAATTTGGAAAAGAAAAACAAATAGGCAAATGGCTCAGACGAAAGTCTCTCTTTCAAAGTGAAAGGCACTTTGAAAGAACTGTGTTGCTGCAGGGAGCTTCAAGAAGAACAATACTCCTTTTTCGTATGTTGTCCATCTTGAGGTGTGTGCCTCACTTGTGTCAGAATTCCTCACAACCAGTGGCTGCAAATAACAAATAGGAGAACCATTTTCGGGTGAACACTCAAATCCCTGGCTTGACCATTCTGAGCGAATGAAGAAATGATAAAGCTACTTAGGGAACCATGAAATGAGGTTCTAAAAGGCTTTTATTCAGTTGTGTTGTCTACTTTGACCAGATGACAACATTTGGCTTGAAACTGTGTTTGGGGAATGATCAAAAATTGATGTGGATAATATGGGAGGAGCAGGGGACCAAAATTATTTAAACATTTTAAGGGTGAAAGATGAATGGTTACCTGTGATAGTGGAAGTGTCTTTCCTTCTTTCTGGTTTTGGTGGCCACCGTGTTGGGATGGGTCCCCCCACTTTTCTACCACAATACCCCTGGAATGATTCTATGTCATGATGTAGTCTAGTTCCCAGGGGGCATTGTGGAGAAAGCATTCTCTGCTTCTTCTTGTGACAATAGCAGCAGCTCTATTAAGGAAGGATGGAAAACAGCATCACTGCCATAGCTAGACAGGAATAACCCCTGAAACTTTGGAGTAATTTAGACCCCCCCCCCAAAAAAAATCCCTGAGATTCCCCCTCCCACAGTAAATTCACCAGTTGGGATGGGAAAGCTACTCTGACTGCTCTCCACAACTAGTGTCCTTTGTATATGGCCACCCTCAAATTAACATGCTTTGTGACGATACAGTATGTGGAAGTGGCACTCTACATCTCCAAGCAGAAGGTCCAGGTGCTGATTTTTCATTGAGGACAGATTTTGGCACAGTGCTAGCTATGGCAGAAGGCACATGGAAAGAAAAGTTACAGCTGTGCAATGCATTCTACCAGCCTTTAGCCCTACTAACCAGAGCAGCAATCCATCCTTCTGGCTTTTTGTTGTTGCTCTTTTTCAAAAAAGAGAGAGAGGGGCATTCTTTCCTCAATCAAATAATCCCCTGCCATTATCAGATGAGACGTCCCTTTCCTTTTTTCTTGTCTGCGGTATTTTGCAGCTGTGTTGCGAGAAGCTCACAAATCATCCCTGAAGGTCAATGAAATTGATAACTTCTGCTTTTGCTTGTGGGATAGAGGATCATCAAAGATCCATCTTCTGAGACACTCCTCCTCATTGCCACTGTTGACAAGCTGGGGTTTTTTGTTGGTGCCAATTGATTTCTCTTTGATTCCTCTGCAGCATGGAGCCTTCAACATGAGAGTCAATTTAGAGTCAAAAGCCCTGAAGTGATTTAATAGCTTCCGTGTGAGGAGCAGCAGAATCCAGGAGAGCTTACAAATCTCAATTGTGGCATGTGCTTTGGCACCACTACAGACCAAGGCAGTAGATGCTAGAATCATTTGCCCTCGTCTTTCGCTCAAGTTGGTGAGCTCATAATAGAAGGTTAAATGTTTGAAAACAATAAGAGGGTCTGGGAGATTCCAAAACAGAACAAAATTCTGCATGCATTCCCCCACATACACCTCTTTGTGTTGTGATTACACAGTCACCACTATTAATTCCAGGAAATAGCAATAATTAAATATAAAGTCTCCACAGTAATAGCAGATTAAGATTCCCTTCCATTGAAGTGTGTGGCACGATGCCCAGCTAGCTCAGTGTTCTAAATATGGTCTGTCCTGTGAGAGCTGCTTCAAACATTGCAGATTTATACGTGAAAAGGACTTCTATGCAAGAATTATCCTGTAACTTGTCTCCATTCACCCCCCCCCCCCCCCCGATAACAGTTTGCAATGATAGACTGGCCAGTTACAGGACTGAAAACAACATGCAAGTGTTTGTGTGGAAAAAAATCACACACCTCGTCCTCTCTAACCCTAACTTGAATTCAACTGGATTTACTTATCAGCAGTTGCTAGGGTTGCCATACATCTGGATTTTCCTGAACATATCTGGAATACTGCAATGTCCAGGCAGAAATCAGGAAAAAATGTCTGGGGAAAGTTGGTTTTGCCACTTCCCTATAAAATGAGCATTAAAACAGCAAAAAAACAACCCCTCAACAACTGTTCTGCCACTGTTTGAAATATGGCAACCCTAGCAGTTGTCCTCTTACCCAACTTCCTCATGGCGGTGACTTTGCACCTGCTCAGGGGCATAACTAGCTGCTCTGGCCTGGCAATCCACACAGGGGAGGCAGGGAGTTCCGCACAAAGGGGTGCCACAGAGATCTGCACATGGGCCGGATACCTCAGAGGTTTGGCACCCCCTCAGGGGTGACACCTGGGACGGACCACCCCCACCGCACCCCCCTTTCCCCACCACTCCACCTGCTACCAGAGCCTGGCAAGGCATCAGCAGGGAGCACATATTGTGTATGAGTTTCACATGGGACAGGGCCAGGACCAGCATGCCTAAGTAAGATAGTGCTGCCCCGCTACCTGTTCTTTGCTAGGAGCATAGCACAAGGAGGTTTCTCTGACTATGATTCACAGGCCCAAAGCAGGACATTTTTGCTTTGCTGTTCGTAGCAAGGGATTCAAAGCTAGACGTGAGCTCTTAGTAATCTAAAAGCACCCCGCTTCAAAGTTCAGTGGTTTGGCTTTCCTCATCCTTGTGTTCCCCTTGCCAAGAGAGCATGTTATACCGAAATATGCAGGAAGCACTACCCCACAGTACATTTCCAAAGAGGACGCATGCCTTTGTGTCTCGACAAGTGCTGGTTTGACTGTCGAACCCCATTTGGCGGCACCATTTATACTGTGTTTTGGATTAATCACAGGGGTCTACTATTTGGCATTAATTATCTTTATAGCTGTAGTTCCTCAAAACCCACCCGGAACACAGACGCCTTTTTATTAGGCAGCTCTGACTTGAAGAGATATAGGCCTCCCATCTTTGAAGCAATTCCCCATTCAGTATGTGGGAGTGGTGGGAGAAGACAAACATGCCATGTGAGAAACTGATAGCACATATGAAATTTGGGGAGGCGGGGGAGAGAGAGAGACTGAGCTGATGGGAAATGGCACCACATTTCTTTTTTTAGTTTCCCTTTGTGTATGTGGCAAAAGTTAATGGGATATGTTTGTGGTACGGGGGAATCTTTGCATAATGTTTGTGCATCGTTAACTATCATTGAAGCTTTTCATCTAATCTATTGGCAGAATATGACTAACCCTTTCTATATTTGTTAGTTTATTCTTTTACTCCTACTGGGTAGCGAAAGGAGCAGAGAAGTCAGGATTGGGGGCGGGGGGAGGCGGACTGATAGATGAATCAAAGCATTGCCTCACATCCATTCAAAGTTGTGAATAGAAAGAGACCATCTAGTTTCCAAGCCTTTATAACATTCAAGGCCATGGCTGCAAGTTCTTTCAACGTTTTTGTAAAATTTATCAATAAGCATAATACTTTTGTGCCCCTCCCTCTGTCCTTAATTGTTTCTTTTGATGGCATTAAATGACAGGTGATTTTGTTTGATGTGTTCACATAGAGGTTGTTGCATGATAACTAGGATATTTGTGGTGTGCATTAAGAACTTAAGAAGAGCCCTAGGCATGAGGCCTACAAGGCTGGCTGGCTCTTCCCTTTTCATCCCAACTCCTATCACCTAGGAAGAGGGACAACGGATGCCAACTCCCTCCACCAGATTTTCCCTTCCCCCTCACCCCTTGATCTGAAAAAACCCCACTCCTGCTACAGGCCTACATTAAGAGACCTGCCAAGGAAATGTATAAAACCTTGTCAATAAATACCCTCACCTGCATGGGGACTGGATGAGTTCAATAGTTTACTCCTTCCCCACTCCTATTATTTTAACGGGCAGCAACCAGCTCTAATCTTTAATGAAACCACATTTTATTGAATGACTTCTCATTTTAAAAATTCTCAGGGAGACATGGATAAACTTTTTTTAAAAACAAAAACAACAAACCCCTACATAAACCGCTTCTCCGCCAAGCTCTATTTTAATTTCTTTTCTTTTCCTCTCTGATATTAGCTATCTAAAATGGAAAGCTGAACTGAAAGATTAGCACCATTGACACTAATGCTCCTTCTTAGGTCTTACAGAGATGATGGCTTGGCTAAATTAGCAGGTTCCTTTGTGATATTTATCCATAGGGCATACAATAGGTTGCCACCCACCTTGAACAGCTTGTTTTGGAGGGAGAGGAGGCACATTGCAGTTAATAGCAAGCTACAAATTTCACTTAGCTTGCATTTTTGCCAGTTATGGTTGGAAGATGCCATTTTTCTCTCTGTCTGACTCTCCCCCTGCCTTAGGCTTTTATTAAAGGAATCATTAACTTGAATACCTCAAAAGAGGAAGAATTTCTGACTATTGTTCACCATTCCGGTTGTGACATGTAGAATAACAGAAGTGCAGGTGAGTAAAAGCTACAATTAGACCAGCAGCCTAAGCATTTGAAAACATAAGCCAAGGAAAAAGGCTTTGCTCGACTCGCTGTTTACTCCCCCTTCCCCTGTTTCCTTATATCTAACTGTTTACAGCACAGTTATGGGCATGCAGTCTGTGATTCTGTTTGATGTCTTCAGCTTGTCCTGCTTCAGACTAGTGAATGAATGGGCAACCCAATCATTTCAAAGAGACAGGCATGCCTCACTCTGCACAGAATCTGGCTGTCCAGAAAACAAACGACATGCATCTCTATAATCAAACACAGAATAAAGCAAGAAATCAATGGGCTAAAGCATGCTTAACTCTGCTCTGGATATTGACTAGAAATTACTTACTTATTTTAAAAATTATAAACTGCACTTCTGTAAAAATACAACAAGGTGGTGTGCTGTATACATAGGTTGTAAGGAGTATAAAAGCATCAATGAAACATCAGAGAACCCTCCATAAATACTGGCTGGTTAAAAGAAACTCTACATTCCAAAGGTATGTCTAAATAACATTGCTTTTACTCAACAACTAAAAGAAGGCAGGGATGATGCTGAATCTCTACTGGTAGGGAGCTCCACAGGACAGGGTCTCCAAAACTAACACCTCAGTCTCAAATAAAGGCCGACCAAACCTCAGGGATATGGGGAGGCACAAGCCATACCCTACCAGAGGAAGTAATCAGGGTGGAACACAAGGTATCAGGAAGTCCACAAGGTATTTGGGGCCAAAGTTGTTTAGGGCTTTATGAGTTAACACAAGAGCCTTGAAACTCCAACTCCCAGCCAGCTTTACCAATGGATTAGTGATGATGGGAGTTAGTGTTTAACAACATCTGGAGGGCCATAGGTTTCCCATATCTGCTGTAATCAGCTTTGCAGCACAGGACATGGGCTAGGATGACTTGCAGTGCTCACTCCTAGGAGCAAAGGTACTTCAACAAGGATGGACAGAAAACCACACTAGATTTGATGGTACTATCCCCAGGCCGCACAGAAAGGAGGGTTTGGGAAGGTCTAATTTTAAAAAGAAAAGAAAAGCAGGAGGGATGCAGGTAAGGAGTATAAGGCACTCTGCTCCTCTCTCAGGTTCCCCTCAACCAATTACCATCTTCCATCGGTGAGGGATTGGTTTAGTTTACATGTGAGGTACCATCCAATTATGTGAGATACAATCCTACTAAATACCTGTGTCTTCTGTTGCTGGACTCTCTCCTGGGAGCTTATACCCTTGTGCAAATTAATTGAAACAAACAATGAATTTAGTAGTTTATTGTACAAAACTCACATATACATGTACAAAATTCACATATACGTACATTAGTAACGGATATGACCTCTGCTATTTTTAAGCAGCATTTGAACATGGTTTGGCATGGAGTCTACTAGTTTCGAACAGTCACTGTTGATTTTCGGATCCCTGTACCACACTTGAATCAGCGCCTGAATGAGCTTCTCCACAGTTGTACAGTCTACAGCACGGAGGCGACTTTTGCATATAGCCCACAAATTCTCAATGGGATTTACGTCCAGGGAATTCCCTGGCCAATCAAGTACGTGTATTTATCATGATTTTCTTCACCACTTTCGATGTATGATGGGGCTAGGTTTCTGCTGCAATATCCCAGTACCATCAGGACACCTCTTTTCCATCTCTGAAATAACTCTCTTTTGTAGAACCTCAATATATTGTGGCGAGCGCATCATTGGCTGCAGACCTCCGACACCATAATAACTGAAGCACCCCTAAAACATCTTCTTTTGTGGGTACTTGACAGACTGATGTGGCAATCACGAAGCCTCTCTCTCTGTGACCTTCGGACATGCTGAGTTTGTTTCAATTAATTTGCACAAGGGTTACCTAAGAGTTGGGGCCCTTTGTTGAAACTTATTAGAACAGTTGGTTTTGGTTCTATAATGGATTTGACCCCAGTCAGGATCATGGGAGCGATCGGGGTAAAATCATTTGGGAGGTCAGCAGACTTCTTTTTCTGAATGGAACTCAGGCTGGCTCTGGATCTAGGTGAAACAGGGGTTTCAAACCTGTGGCCCTCCATATGTTATTGGGCTCCAACTACCATCAGTCCCAGTCAGCATGGCCAATGGTCAGGGATGCTGAGGTAGCCAGATACCAAGCAGCCCAGTAAGAAAGAGGGTATTTTGAGGGCTGCTTAGCCCTGTGTCTGGTTTTCATATAACTGGATATACAGGAGGAGATGAGATTAACACAAACCCATCTTTCTTTAGTGATGTATGGAAGTGAGTGGAAGTGAGAGCTGGACCATAAAGAAGGCTGATCGCCGAAGAATTGATGCTTTTGAATTATGGTGCTGGAGGAGACTCTTGAGAGTCCCATGGGCTGCAAGAAAATCAAACCTATCCATTCTGAAGGAAATCAGCCCTGAGTGCTCACTGGAAGGACAGATCGTGAAGCTGAGGCTCCAGTACTTTGGCCCTGGAAAAGACCCTGATGTTGGGAAAGATGGAGGGCACAAGGAGAAGGGGACAACAGATGACGAGATGGTTGGGCAGTGTTCTCGAAGCTACCAGCATGAGTTTGACCAAACTGCGGTAGGCAGTGGAAGACAGGAGTGCCTGGAGTGCTCTGGTCCATGGGCTCATGAAGAGCCAGACACAACTAAACTACTAAACAACAACAAAGAAATTTAATTAAGTCTGTCAAAGACTACGCAGAAAGTGAGCTGGGCTGCTGCTGTAATGTGCTAAAGCCTTTCCTCCTCCCAGGAGGGGAGGGGTTGTGAGCAGGAGACGATTCCCGTGTCATGCAGGGGGCGCTCTGCCCCCTGCTTCAACTCCAGGGCTGGCGCCACGCCCCTCCCCGGTTGGGCACCCAATAGGGAAGCTCGGCGGAGGTGTGGCTTGCTGCTCAAACGCAGCTGCGCCAGCCATCCCCACCACTGCACACACATTTTCTTCAAGTCACCCACCCTCCACTCCCTTTAGATTAGCTGTTCCTGAGACTTTGCTATGGACCTCTGGTTGGTCGCCCTGTTTAACCAGGGGGCCTGGTAGGAGTTTTTTTTCCAATTGGCTAAATTGGCCCGGCCTCTTGGTTTTTTTTTTTGCCTACCTCGTAGCAACCATCACAACTTTCATGGTATTTGGCGGTTAGGCATTGGAATGTGTTGTTGGTGTTTCGGGGGGCAAGGTGTGGCCATCGCCTTCCGCGACAATTTTGGGCATTCCGCTAAAGGAATCCGGCGGTTGTGGATCCTGTCCGATGCCCATGTGGTGGGGGGCCATGGCACGACCCTCGGTGACATCAGGAAGAGAGCCTATAGTTGGATTAGCATCAACAGGCTTCCCCTACTGGTGGTTAACCCCTCCTCAGACTCACCCTTCTATGAGTGGGTGGAGTCTAATGTTCCGTGGTCCAATGCCTAAGCCAATACCTTCTCACATGCTGTAATCAATAAAGTTGTAGCCTTTACCTTACCCATTAACCTTACATTCTGTTTCCACGTGTCTTTATTCCCCAAGCGGGGATTGGGTCCTCGAATCACAACTGAAACCCAGAATGCCTCTAGGTAGGGAAGCAACACACATTCTGCTTCCTTTCTTGGGGAAACTGTACAGAAAGAGAAATGGTTATCCCAATGTAGGGGCAAGAGATGGAAGAGAAATTGATTCAGTTCACATTTAGAAGAGAACCCCCCAAATTCACCATTTCTTAAACAATACATGGAATGAAATGTAGCCACCTTTCTAAATTCTAAATTCACCTTTCTCTCAATTTTTCAAAACATAAATGTCTAAGGTAAAGTACATAAAAATGCATATATTAGTTAATATAATATACAAAAATATTGTTTTGCAAAATATGCACAAAAATGCTGGTGAATTTTCATGTTTACACTTTTTTGTTGCAAACTTGTATGGAAATGTAAGGAGCTGAATTTAAGATTAGAAAAAAAAGAGAAAGTGAAAGAAGCCAAAATTGACAAATTTAACCATCCCTAATTGGAGCAACCATTTATTTTTCCATGCAATGCCCCTGGAAAGGAAATGGTAGATTCACTTCTCTATTTGTGGGCATTTAATGTTTCAATTTGTATAGTACAACAGCTCAGCTCAGCATAGTTAAGTCAGCCAAAGTCAGGCCCACAGCTAAGTTTTGAAAAGAGAAAACAGATCAATCATCTGTGCCATGTGCATCCTATTTGTGTTGAATTTAATTTGATTTGGTGTGTGTGTTGATAAACTAACATGGTGTTTGAACTGAATTGGAGTAATTAATTGAAATTATTTTTACATATTTTTATTTATTTATCTTCTTATTTTTAAATCACTTTGGGGTGTGCCATAAATGAAACATAATTTTTAAAAAAGAATTGAGGAGCAAGATCTGGATCATTGGGGTGTGTATGTGAATTAGTTTGACAAGAACTTGGGTGATCTGGGACAAGGTGCAAGCCATGCCACTGGGAAAGTAAGAGGGATGAATAGAGATAGAGGGACAAATTAGAAAATTTGTAGGAGTTACAAGCTTCCCTACATTTCCCTTTTTCTCTTAGCATCTACAATTTCTGTTTTAGATTGCAAACTCTTTGCAGGTTGGGGTTTTTTGGTTTGTTTGTTTTTTGCTCTTTATCATTCTAGACCTTTGGCCACTATGGCTTGTTAAAGCATGGAGGGACTGCTAATATGATTATATTATAAGAAGGCAAAGGCAACTCTAACCATGCTTACTGGAGAATGAGCTCTAGTGCAACCAAGGTGAGTTGCTTTTGAGTAAGCATGAATAAGATTTAGTTTCTCTGCTCGGTTACAATTGGGAATGAAGACTAAGGAGGCAACTGAATGGCATGCATGGGGGAAGTGGCCGTGCAGAGATTTGAAGGAAGGTAAAGAGACAACACCATAGACATTTAAGGGAGAGGGTTCCACAAAATGCAGGAAGCCAGATAGCCAGCTGGAATCCTTTAAGGGGGCGAGAAGCATGCCATCAGCTGAAGTGGCTTCTGAATACCAGTTGCTAGAAACCAAAGGAGAGGAAAGTGCTCTTATGCTTGAATCCTGCCCACTGGTTTTGCGCAGGCATTTATTTGGTTGGCCACTGTGAGAACAGGATGCTGGACTAGATGGGCCATTGAACTGATCCAGTAGGTTCTTCTTACATTCTTAAGTGCTAGGCCTTGCATTTCACTGTGGCCTCTTACATAATGAGCTTACAGAAAGATCAGCCTACTTATCCATATGGTTCATGATTAGATCTTGATGTCTGCTGCTCCAAATTTTCCAGATTTCTCCACTGGTGACACCTGTGAGGTTTTGATAATTCCATTTAAATAAAGCCTCCCACTAAATCAAAGCTACATGATTGTGTTGGGGCTATATTTGGATTTTCATACATGAGGTATTTACTTTGAGCTCATCTGTAACATTTCCAGCATTTAACTCCTCTCTTCCCATTATGTAATTAAGTCTGCTTTAAATACATGGCTTGTTATAAAGATAGACCTGTTAAGAATAATTTCCTGCATACCAATCTCTGCAGCTCCTGTGGCTTAGCTATAAAGCTGAATGATGCTTCTTTTCCCCGGTTTTATGTCAAGGTTATAGATTGTGAAATCCCTATTAAACTCAGATATAAACCTGGAAAGAAAATAATTAACCACATGAAAAAAGGGTGCTAAGAGGTCTTTGCTATTAATTTCCGAAGGAAGCAATTCTGACTTGGAGTGAGCAGTAATCCAAAAATACTTTCCTGATTGCATATTTTGTGTTGTAGCAAACAATGCATGTACTTACGCTTGCAGTTAAAAGAGATATATATATACACCATATAATTTATACAGCCATAGGAGATGTTTACAGAGGACTGCAGCTAAATATGGATAATGGTGCCCTGTATGAGTAGTCCTTGTAAAACATGACTGACTTGCTTAGGATCAGTTCCAGGGACATTTTGAGATGTATAAAGCGACTCAGTGTGGAGCAGCCACACTTTGAATAATGGCACTCCACCATGTCTAAAAGGATCACCTGAACTGCATCCTCAGTCTCTATAACTTGCTAAGGCATGTATCCAAAACATTAGCATGGAATGAATGCAAGACTGTATTGCAGAGTTGTTCCGTCCCAATTCCCCCAAAAGCTGGAATAGTTTCCTCAAAAGCTAAAGGCAACGTACACCCTTATTGAGTAAATTAGTTCCATTGACTATACTTACTATACATAGAGCCCAGCAATTCAAATGCATCAGTTCCCGAGAAACTTATTCTTTCCCTCACAGACCCCAACCGAGAAAAGAAAATGTATCTTAAGCTCACAATACCCATTAAAAGTGGTTTCCAAATCCAATATGGTTTGTACAGGTACAACAACAGGATGCCGGTGGGTTGTTTAGTACAATATCCACTTTATATCTCAGAGGAAGGGTGCACACCTTTTGTGAGAATGGCTTTATATATGAGTATGTTACGTATATAACCTTCTCAAGTGTACTTAGAATTGCAAGTAGCTGAATGGAGATCAGTTTTAAGAAATTGTGCTTGGTTGTTAGCCACGGCTGTTAAAAAAGGGTTCTAACAATTTGGCTACAGCTGCAGCAACTGTCAAAGCAATTTAAGTGGAACAGTTAAACATTCTTCAAATACAGGGTTGTTTTTTCCCAAAAAGAAAGGAATAAAAATATTTCCCTTACTTTTAGAGGAACAGCATGGAACTGTTGAGTACCAATTCTTTTACCTCAGCACCACATGGGCTCTGCAAATGTAGACTATGTGATAGCATTTGTGCCCTGGATAGGAAGTCATTACTAACTCTGGCTAGTGCCTAGGATTGGACCAACTCCCCCCCCCCACTTGCTTTGAATGAGGGGATTTCTGCAGTTTTTAATGGGACATGAATTCCAGGGTATGACGCTTCTTGGGTGGTACAAGTAACAGAGGCACATGTGCTAACAACAATCGATTGGTGGGCACTCCACCACCACCACCATTGTTTTCCTTGTGAAATGATGCTAAATCCTGATGCTGAATCCATCTTACTACTTCAGCTGTGGGCAACCATTGGTCCTCCAGATGTTGCTGAACTGCCTGGAGAAGAGGAGGTTAAGGGGTGATATGATAGCCATGTTCAAATATATAAAAGGATGTCACATAGAGGAGGGAGAAAGGTTGTTTTCTGCTGCTCCAGAGAAGCGGACACGGAGCAATGGATCCAAACTACAAGAAAGAAGATTCCACCTAAACATTAGGAAGAACTTCCTGACAGTAAGAGCTGTTCGACAGTGGAATTTGCTGCCAAGGAGTGTGGTGGAGTCTCCTTCTTTGGAGGTCTTTAAGCAGAGGCTTGACAACCATATGTCAGGAGTGCTCTGATGGTGTTTCCTGCTTGGCAGGGGGTTGGACTCGATGGCCCTTGTGGTCTCTTCCAACTCTATGATTCTATGAACTCCCATCATCCCTGGCTATTGAACATGCTTTCTGGGGCTGATGGGAGTTGTGGTTCAGCAATATCCGAAGGGCCATATTTCCTCTGCACCTGAGCTGCATCCTGATGAAGTGTTCCTTGGGATGAAAGGGAGAGAATGACAGCTGTTGCTGGGGACATTTCCACTAAGAATGAACTTGAAACAATATTTTATCATGACATAACATTGTTCTGTGGGGAGATGGGGGTAGCAACCACTGGGTTGTTGTTGTTGTCATTATTGTTGTTGTTATCCCCCATCCTGCCCCAGTGTACAGTGTACAGTGGTGATGGGTAGTGCTTTTTTAATAAAAAAATGTTTAGGGGTGCTCTCATTTTGACTCAAGAAAATCACCATTTTATAGTTCAAATCAGGAAAAATACAGTAAATGGCGAAATTACAAAGATTCACAAAATGTTTAGGCGTGTGCATACCCCTGCGTCCCCTCCAGAAAAAAACACTGGTGATGGGAATAGTAGATTTAAAATCCTACCTCACTGGGACTAACCAAACCAAATCATTTGAATTGTAGATTTAAGTACCAGTACAGTTGAATTCTGTATGTAGAATGCTGGCGGTGATGTGTGGCAGGGGGACACCATTTTGTCCTCCTCCTCCTTCTCAGGAAGCAAAACATCTTAGGCTGGTCCTGATCATAAATACACCCTCAGAGCTGCTAATAGCATCATGGGTGGGGAGATACAGGAACCATATGAATCACAGTTTCCAGCACCTGGCTCAGGTCATGGCAGCTGTGCCTAGAAGTCAATGCAGGCTAACTCAAAACTACAAGTGCCACACAAGGAGAGGGTTAAAGAATAGGCTCCAAATAAGTCAGGGATTGAGATATAATTGATTCCTGCCAGGCATCCTTTCTTATCTCCCTCAGTGATCGGCTCCTTTCACTCTCAGAGAAAAACAGAACATGTCTGTAAGCCTTTACCAAGCTCCACCTGTTCTTCTTCAACATTTTCTGGCTATTTTTTCCTGCTGAGCAAAGCATTATGATTTTATTTTTATTTTTTTGTGGGGGGTGGAATGGGAAAATCCTATCCCAAACCTTGGACAGTGCTTTGAAATTCAGCAGAGAAGCAGCAGTTTGATTTCCAAGCAGTTTTAGGTTGCAAATATCCCTGTCGTTTTCATGCAAACGTTTCAATCATTTACAATAACTGTGTGCAAGAAAACCAAGAGGGAACAAAAGGTAGCGACAAGACTTCTGCAGCCCACAACCGGAAGAGATCTCTGTTATCTTTGGGCGCAAGCAAACCCCCGACTTAAGAAGAAATATAAAAATGCTTTTGACTTTTTTCAGCTTCTGCATAATTGGTTCTTGCTACAGCTTTGCCCCTGCACGTGGCAGGGGGGACGGCATGTCTGTCAAACTTTTAACTATATCAACATCAGAAACAGATGGAGAAGCCAGGCCTGTGCCAGACCAAGCACAATTCATTAAAGACAATCCATTGTGAGGCCAAGACAAATATCTTTCACCCAGATCAGTCATTCCTAACTCACTGGAACCAACCAAACCAAATAATTATCAAGGAATGGAAGTTTTTAAGAATAGCCATTCTGTGTGCTGAGTTGGAATGTACCCATCCCCAAGGAAGTGTGAAAAGTTAGACAAAGACAGTAGAATATGGATGGGAATTGGCAGGGGGTGAGCCCACTTTTCAGCTAATTAATTAGGCCAGTTTTACAGTGTCCCACAAGTCATTACAGGGTTACTTTGAAGGTCTGGGCTTGTCTTAAGTGCAAATCACTTGGCTTCATGCTTAGCCCCAACTGTTGGGTTTGCACTTGCCTAATTGAGACTGGATGGTAGCCCATTGCCACAAAGCACAAAGGCCAAATAAAAAGATGTTCCCTTTTTTGCATATTTCAATTCGTGCTGTGCCAAAAACGTCTCCTGCCCGACTATTTCCCACCAATTAATGGAAAAAGAAAATGTCAACTGGGGGAGACAATTTTATAGAAATTCTCATGGGTGTTTGGTTGATTCAAATTTTGTTTGTTCTTGCTGCACATAACCTTATTTTGAAGGTAGCCAAGGGGGGGAGGGGTTGTGAGTGTTCTCTTTTTCAGTCAACGGATCATTTATTTGGTGGATTTGCACACTGTCAACTTCCTGGGTGCCAGTCAAAATAATCCAGGGGTCGGGGGGGGGGGGGCGACTGGAAAATCAGGATCCAGCCCTCTTGACAGACCCTGCCCTCCATCCCTACTCTGAGCCCAGAAGCAGTTTTGTATAACCTTCAGTCTGAGAACACCCCCCATTTTGCCCATGGTGTGATTTGGCACAAACCACACCCACCTGTTCCTCATCTGATGTCACAGAAAGTGGACCAGTTAAATCTATGGGGGGAAACAGAAAAAGACAAATCAGGAATGCACTCGTGAGTATATTCCCAATTACTCCTTTCTACCTGCTGACAGTAAGAGCTGTTTGGCAGTGGAACAGACTCCCATGAGAGGTGGCGAACTCTCCTTCCTTGGAGGTTTATAAGCAGAGGTTGGATGGCCATCTGTCATGGATGCTTTAGATGAGATTCCTGCATTGCAGGGGGTTGGACTAGATGACCCGTGGGTCCCTTCCAACTCTAAGAATTTATGATTTGCTCTGATTCAGCAGTAAAACACAGTTTTTCCTGGTGAGAGCACCAGGACAAAACAAAACAAAAACAGTCAGACATTAAGCTTTAAATCCTGGACCGGTACCTAAAAACATACCACCAAAGGTAGTCTGGAGGAGCCCATAGAGTCTGCTCATGAATTTGTGCAGCAACAGCCACAACTTGCATTCAGGCCACAGCTGCAAAGGAAGACTCTTGGCAGCTACAAATTAAATTAGAGCTGGGGTCGCGAAGGAGGAAAACCACTGATTTGATGATTACTCACCTGCCATCCTCCCACTGCCCCCAGTTGCCCTAGGGTAACAAACTAATATCATTGTCCACATATGTGAAAGAATGAATCAGCCGTACCCAGCTAACTGTCAGGAGCTCGTCCTCCCCTTGAGTAGGACCCTGGTAGGACACATGCCCGACTGGCATGTTCTCTCCCTCCTGGTCATTCGTTCAGGAGCTTCAAAAGCTTTCTTCAGCCCGAACATCATAGCAATCAATGCCAACAGACACCGGCACACTTAGGGATCTGCAGAGTGTTCGCAGTTTGCATAACAGACCTCAGTAACTCAGCATTTGGCTAATCTACTTTATTTATATATAAACACATGGAGCAGTGCAACATGGCTCCCTCTCTCTCTAGCATCAGACAGCAAAGAGAAAGAACAAAGGACAATAGTCCCACTTCACGGAACACAGTAACACAAACATCCTGCCTCCGTCACTTCCCACTCTGGGAGTCGAAACATACACCATCATGTGATAGACAACAATCCCATGACTGCAATCACGGAGCAGGAATTCTAACACTAACATCAGTATTTTCCAAGAAGTGTCCAGTTGGTGGGTGGGTGAATCTTATTAATTTTGTACAAGATTCAGAAGAACTAAGAGAACTGCTGTGCCAAACATGCCAGAGTCCTTGTTACTCAGATCTCATTTATAGCAAACCATTGCAAGGAAATCACACCTAGAATGTTTGGGTTGCACCACAATGCAGAAGGTGGTAAGTACACTGATGTATAATTTCCCATAACCAAGGGGATCAGAAGAAATAACATGAATGAATGAAGCTTTGTGGGTTGCCAAAGTAAGCCGTACATCAGCAACAGCCAATGTGTTGGAGTCCATCATCCCTGGCTATTTGGCATGTTGGCTGTAGATGATGGGATTTGTAGTACACCAACATCAGAAGAGCACCATGTTGGCTACTCCTACGAGCTGTGATTTTGTAGAGTTGATTACAGACAAAACTTATTCATTATTTCTCTGCAGCCTGGTGAGCAAATATTAAATAGTTTCACACTTCTGAAATAACAGCAGAAATGAAGATCAATGGAAATATTTACACTTTTGTTTAGAATACTGGCCTGCAAATCTCCAACAAAATGAAGATGTCGGCATTTTGCTGTGATGACAATATCACCACATGGGCTTTTTCTTATCATCTTCTCCTAAGCAAAGCCACAACATATGCAGAATAACAAATAAAACCTAGAGAACTGAATGTATATTTTTATTTGAACATCAAAGGCTTAATGTAAAAATTTAGAGAGAAGGAGCATCATAATTCATACTGAATAATAATTTTTTCCTAGATTTTGTACATGCGTGTTCTGCTTTCTGTTTTTAGGCTTTTCTTTTTGTACTAACAGAGTCCAGGTTTGTTTCACTATAAGAGTGACCAACATATGGCCATATGAGTGATCCTTAATAAAATGATGAATGGATCCATGATGCTTTAATGTATGGTCATTAATTTTAATTTCTATTCAAGTTTGACATCTGCTCTTGATCCTTGCCCCTTTCCCTTTAATTTGAGTTATTATCATCAACAACAATGGCCAATAGATCATTCTTCTTAACACCCCCCCAAAAACAGCTTTTGCTGTCTGTTCACCTTGCTTGAGCAGAATGAGCTTAATTTCGGATTAACATTCCTCTAACCCCTTAATTGTGTCAAAGTGATGTACATATAAATCATTACAAAATTTGGTCTAGGTTATCCTTATGAACAATAATTTCGTCAGACGGTTCCTCTCATGATCACCAATATGTATGCCACCTGAATTTGAAATGGAATCATTCTAGACAGTGATATAGGGTATTGGAGTGTGTCATTTTAGGGGTGAAACTTATTTTTTTGTGAGGGGATCTTAAAAATATTTTTGGGGGTGGGAGGAACTCCAAACTGTTATTTTGTGATTGGACAACCTTTAGCTTGGTAAGTCTATGTTTGATGAAGCAGCACATAAACTGCTTTTGGAAAACCAACGAGTTTTAATTTTACCTTACAAAAATATAGTGCTAAATAATAACAATAAATGTCAATAATAGGAGTAATATATAATAGAACTGCAAGTACTTGGCAGTCATTTTAATTATTTATAGGAAATTTTGCACACATTTTGCTTAACACGGAAAACTAAATTATATTAATTTAAACAAAATATATTTTGAATTCCCATGTCAGGATACAACTTTTTGGCACCCCTCATTTTTGGAATTTGAAAGTTGAGAAATTCAGCATGTCCTAACAGGGTATCCTTAATTCTATGTGAAAGATTAAAAACCAACACACTACTAAATTATTTCCAAATCCATAGTCAGTAGCATAGAAGTCAGAAATGTAACCACTCTACCAAGTGTTCTCCAAACCGATGTCTGAGACACCACAAGAGAGGCAGGGTGAGGCAGCTGCCTCATGCAAAGGATGCTGGGCATTGTGGGAGGAGTATCCCCAGGCAAACTTCCTAAGTCCCCACCCTCCTAAAGCGTGATCCCTCCAGACATTCCCACCCGCCTGATCCAGTATACCAGCATCGCCGGTGTTTCCTTGTCCCTGACCCATCCAGTCACCTTCTCCTACTGTCTCACAGAGAGTACCACTGGATAGGAGATCCTGACTGGAGAGGCTGGCAAAGGGGCAATCAGCATAGACCATGTACTCGCAGCAGGTATCATGCAGGCACATACAGTGATACCTCAGGTTACAGATGCTTCAGGTTACAGATGCTTCAGGTTACAGACTCCAGTAACCCAGAAAGAGTGTCCCGGGTTAAGAACTTTGCTTCAGGATGAGAACAGAAATAAATTAATAAATAATAAATAATAATTTATTATTTATACCCTGCCCATCTGGCTGGGCTTCCCCAGCCACTCTGGGTGGCTTCTAACAAAATATTAGAATACAGTAATGCATCAAACATGAAAAGCTTCCCTAAACAGGGCTGCCTTCAGATGCTGTCTAAAAGTCTGGTAGTTGTTGTTCTTTTTGACATCTGGTGGGAGGGCATTCCACAGGGCAGGCGCCACTACCGAGAAGGCCCTCTGCCTGGTTCCCTGTAACTTGGCTTCTCGCAGTGAAGGAACCGCAAATTGGGTGGCCCCATTAGCTAAAGTGGTACCTCAGGTTAAGAACAGTTTCAGTTTAAGAACAGACCTCTGGAACGAATTAAGTTCTTAACCCGAGGTACTACTGTACATTGCTCTGCTCACATGATGCAAGCTGGTGCTACTGATACATTGATGCATTTGAGGAAGCAGTGAACAGGTGGGTCAATGGAGAAGTGGCAGCAAAGCTTTGGGAGGCCAGAGTTACATTTGTGCCAACAATGTTCTGCCCCCCACCAAGCCAGCTGAGGCACAAGTGTGGCATGCTCCCATCTATGGAACACTCTTTGCACACGCCCCCCCCCCCCGCATTCTTCATAGTCAGGAGGAGTGAGATAAGGCAGTTGCAGATGTTCTTTCTGCATGCTAATTTCCCCCTGGCTTGGGAATGACTTCTTTTCTGTTTTGTGAAGCTAGTCTATACCGTCTGTACAAATTCAGTCGGCAAGTTATGAACTGCACTAGCTAAGAAATAGATTTTTTATTTTATTTTTGTGTGGCACTATCCTATCTTATAACAGGATTATAATTGAATTTCTGCGTATGACATTTTCCATTTCTACCAGTTTGATATGTTTGTTTCTCCTGCATGGAAAGACTTTTCTGAGGCTCTAGGATCTGAATCTCGCAAGGCGTGGAACATTCTGAGCATCACAAATCTTAGCTGATTGTTACACAGTTCAGGACACCAACCAACTTCCTTCGATGATTTACTGGGATAGAATTTTTTTTAGAAGCTTAGATTCTTAGCTATCTTAAAACAACAGCTTCACCATTTGAATTTGCGCCTCTTATTTGCTGTTTCTTCATGCTTTGTTAAGAAAAAATATATTTTGTGATTAGCTGGTGCAGCTGGATATTTATTTGTGCAAACCTGCTTTATTCTTCTCCCAATATACATCTTGCTTTGTATAAAGGAAATCTAAAGCCCCTGTTTCTTTCGCGGTGCTCCTTTTCTGCCCAAAGACTTCCACCCCCATGATCTCAAAGATAAGCTGGGACTGATAGGAGTTGTAGTTCAGAACATCTGGAGGGACCAGATTGGGGATGACTAACCTCAGGTATATTTGCTAAATCTCCATGTTATGGGTAGGGGACGCGGATGGCACTGTGGGTTAAACCACAGAGCCTAGGGCTTACCAATCAGAAGGTCAGTGGTTCGAATCCCTATGACAGGGTGAGCTCCCATTGTTAGGTCCCTGCTTCTGCCAACCTAGCAGTTCGAAAGCACATCAAACTGCAAGTAGATAAATAGGTACCACTCCGGCGGGAAGGTAAACGGCGTTTCCGTGCACTGCTCTGGTTCGCTAGAAATGGCTTAGTCATGCTGGCCACATGACCTGAAAGCTGTACACCGGGTCCCTCAGCCAATAAAGCGAGATGAGAGCTGCAACCCCAGAGTCGGCCACGACTGGAACTAATGGGCAGGGGTCCCTTTACCTTTACCATGTTGTGGTATTATGCTAGATCTGGGAAGAGAAATCTCCCCAACTTTACACTTTTAAAGACACTTCTGGGATCTAAGCAGTATGTTATTTAATGCCATATTCCCAGGGCTTTTTTTTTATAGCAGTCCCAATTCCAACCCCTTTAACCATTTAAAACTTTTTTTTTGGGGGGGGGGGAATGTTGTGCATAGGGCAGGTGGTTGCAGTGCAAAACCAAGTCAAGGTTTCTACCATGCTTTTACTGCTAATATATAAAGGCCCTAGTTGTAAAAATAATTCAAAGCAAGACTATGGCATTGCTAAACTCTCAAACCTATCCTTGTCCCCGATAATCTAGCTGAACACACTGAAATAAATAGCATTATTCATGCACACATGGACCCACTTCATTCAATTGCACTCTTAGTCAGACCTCACCCTTTCCATACCACTGAGCCAGGAAGCCAGCCAGCTTTTTCAATCTCCTACGCTGCCACCTTCCCAAACTTTATGAGGCTTACATTTTCAATAAACACACATTATGTGTAATCTTGGCTTCAGAACGTTGATGTTACATCTTGTTGTAATACATTATATGGTCATGTTACAATACTTTATACAAAGAGTTTGTTTTGTAAATTGGTGACTCATATTCCTTCTTCTCTTTCCAGCCCTTTAAACTCTAATCTGAAAAATTAATTCTGTTGAGGATACAAGGTGGTGGCATTTGTTTTAAAAATATTGTTATTTTAAAAATACTATATTGTAATTTATATGCCTTTTGTCTTTGTCATATAAATTTAGAAGACAGGAGTGCCTGGCGTGCTCTGGTGCATGGGGTCACGAAGAGTCGGACACGACGAAACGACTAAACAACAACAAAATTGTAATTTAAAATCTTTCTGGTTTTCTCTCTTTCCAAGAGCAATCTCAGATGAAAAGATAATTTTATCTACCTTTCCCCAGCAACCATTTTCAACAGGTAAAATTACCAATACACGATGACATGTAAGCTCTGGCTCTACAGTTCACCCTATAGCATTTTGTCTTCCCCACTGGCAGAGATGTAGTGGTCCAGGAGTGCGGAGGAGTTGAACCCATGTCTCTAGCATCCTTGAGCCATCCAATCAGCATGAAAGGAGAGCTTTTTAGCCATTGAGAATGAATTTTTGTGTTGATTGGAGCCTTTGCACTGAAAAGAGGTGACCACTAAGGACTGGCTCCTCCTCATGTTGATCTGAAGATCTGAACACAGCTATCACATGGACAAGTTGTGTGTGCTCTCTCCATGGACCCTAAATAAGAAAGGGTGGATGCAGAATATACATATATACAATTGTTTACATAGAGTCTTTTTCTTTAGACTGTCAGACAAATGCAAAGTGATCGGAGTCAGAAAGCATGAGTTCCATCCTGATTCCCTGTTCTCCATATGTTCACCGAGCTCTTGAGATAATTGACTACTTGGGTGCAGCTACTTGATCTCAACCCTCCTTGAAAACCTTCTAACCAGTTGGAGAGCATGTCATCTCATGAGTAACACTGCACAAGTTTACAAGTAAAAACAAAGGGCAATAAGAAATGAATTGAGTTTGTAAGATATAATCCATGTATAATTCCTGAAGGGAGCAGATTAGTTTGTAGGGTGGTGGTGCAGAACAGGCCTTGTGGCACCCATAGCTCTGTCTTCCAAAAGAGGAGTGGCCATTTACTGCCTGAGGCATTTGCCTCACTCTGCTTAATAGTAGGGCCAGTTCTGCTGTTATGAAATGCTGTACGTATAAGAATGTCTGTCTGTCTGCCAGACTGGATGTTTTCTCCAAAAGAAAAGTAAATGAGGATAGAATGGATTATCAGATGGAAGTTGTAAAAAAATGGGTTAAATGAAAAACTCAACTGAGGCTTGTTTTTGTAAGGACTAATAACCTTTGGGTAGAAACTGAAAATGTTTCCTGAATGAATTCATTGGGTTTCTTATTCCTCACTAAAAGTTGTGGGATGCAGTCCTACACACAGGGAAGCATGCTTGAAGCTCCATTGATCTCAGCAGAATTTAAGCCCATTTTGCTGTGCGCTGGCTTATTGCAGCGATCATCCTTAATGCAAATAGAGTGATTTACCTGCTACATGTTACTCAGGCTTCTGAGCTGGGTTTTCTTCTTTCCCCAAGTCCCTTGAGTAGCTAACTCCTCTCTTCAAAGGAACTCAGTGCAATTACTGTTCTCTTAAACTAAAGCAAATGCAAATACTTCTACCAGGGCTTGAGCATATGACTGCTGCTATCATAGCACAGGCCGCTTCGACTTTAAAGGGCTTTAGAACAAGCTTTAGATCTGATGATGTAATTGAAATGTACAGTGAACTGTGGGTTCAATAATTACTGAAAGATGATTTTAATAATCTTACAAAAATTACATTCATAACATGAGCATATTATTTTGCAGATTTTAAATCTCCTCCCAGTTGAAGAGACAAGTATAATTTTGGTATGGTAGGTCTCCCCTGCCCCAATTTAAGTGATCTGAGACATGTTCAATTCAAAACCATTCAAATAATCAGAAGTCGTATAAACAAGAGAGCTGTTTGTATGGGGTTGCAATTAGATGGCTTACATAAGAGTCACAGTTATGCAACGATTTCCAAGTAAATGGGTTCAGATAATTGTCCTGTTCTTCAGAGTTTTTGCAGTCTTAGGGGTACTAAATTGTTTATTTATTATTTTTACATATAGCCCATCCTTCAGCAAATGGTCTCAGCGCAGAGTACAAAAATGTAATTTAAAACAGGTATGATTTACTTGACAATAGTAAAACCACAAAACAACCAATAACAAAGTAACAAAACAATGGAACTCTTCAACCCCTCCCATTAAACTGAATGGAGATGGACATATCTTGGGTGTTCTTGATAGGAAAGTATGGGCTATCCCTGTACTTTCAGTGCCTGAGTCCACAGGGGATGGAACTTCACCCATAGAACATTCACAAGGCAGGGAGGTGGAAGATATGATCTCCACCAGCTCTTCCTTCACTACAGCCCACTGTACCTCCCAAAATCTGTTCTGAAAGGTTGGAGGGACTTCCATAATAAGTTGGTGGCTGTGGCAGCAGCAGCACAGAGGGACTACAGGGAGAAATGGGTAAAACAGTCTCCCTTCTTCCTCCTACAGTGAGAGCCTCTGCTGCATCTCAGTCCCTTATGCAAATGGTAAAAGTCCTTGATTTCACAGAAAGGCAAGTCTGGATCCATTCCATAGTATGGAACTGATATTCATTTAATTGACATTTAATTTCAAGACAGTGTTTTAGGGCCAGGACTATAGGAATCAACACACATGCAACAAAGACCTTTATCCCAAAATATCACAAGTGAATTTTGCTGAAACAGCCTTTTTGCGTGTCTGATTCATATCATGGTCACAGTTAGGTGCAATGATATGTATAAGCAAGATAGATTTCCTTTTCTTGTATATTTTAGAAAACGAATAAATGCTCACAGCATTCCACTGCATGTTATCTCAACTTAAACCACACCTTACTCTTTCTTCCCTCCTTTGGACACAAATAAATGAGCAGCATTTCTCCCCAATAATTATGTTTTGTGAAGCAACAACTTTAGACTTAGGGTGTCTTGAATTTGCTGATTTGCACTTTGGAAATTCACCTGGCTTGAACGATCTATCTCCTGTTCAAAGTCTTGCTGCAATTTACATAGCATAACAATATGGAAGTGATGTTTTCAAACACTGCTTATCATATATCTTTCTCTGTTTATTGTGGTTATGGAACATGTAGGTGGGAAACTGCCCTGAGATTTGAACCAGGAAACGTATAACTCATAACTCATGATCTTAACACTACTCTAGTTGTTTAATACTGAACATTGTCAGTTTTCCAACTGATTTGACCCAGAAAGAACCCACCCAGCTGAGGAGGAAAGCCATCTGTGATTCAGAAGAGCCCCAGTGGATTTGACCAAGGGTCCATCTACCTGTTTCCAACACTGGTCAGCCAGATACCTTCCATACCTTTACAAGCAGGACATGTAGATATCAGCAACCCCACACATTTCTCTCTCTCTAGCATCTGATATTTAGAAGTATATTGTTGTGGACTTGGAAATTCTACCAATTAAGCCAACTAAGGTGGTAACCATCTGTAGCAGTGAATGCCATGAGTCATCTGAAGCACTGTGGGAAAAGAAGTTACCTTTTGTCTGTCCTGAAACTTTTGCCAACTGATATCATTGACTGATCCCAAATGCTTCAGACATCCCTTGTGTGGAGAAAGGGCTTTAGTCACTTAAACCATTTTGTAACATGTCATTTTATTTGTTTGATTTCTTATTTGAGCCACAATGGGACTTCCAATATAACATGACTTGATCACCACTAGGCATGGATGAATAAGTCTATATCCAAGCTATGTGACTTTCACATGTTTTTACTCACAAGTCTGTTATGTCCTGTTTCTGCATCAGTCTCCTTTTTAGAAATAGAAATAGAAATACTTTATTGTCACTGTACCACTTGTTTGCAGTGAGATTAAAGGCCCCCATCTCTCAGTCCTTGTTACACTCTGTTTGCTGTCGTACAACCACCAACCCTGAACGTCAGCTGCAATGTTGCTGTCTTCCATTCAGCAGCCTCACGGCCCACAGGTAGAAACTGTTCTTTAACCTGTTGGTGCAGCTTATCATGCTTCTATATCTTCTGCCTGAGGTGTGCCAAGGTGTGAGTCATCCCTGAGAATGTTCCTCACTCTTCTGGGGCAACGGTCTCCTGCGATGACATCTAGAGGACTCAGGGGACAGCCCATGATATCGTGTGCTGTCTTCACCACACTCTGTAGGGACTTTCTGTCCATGGCTGTCAAACCAGGTAACCACACCATAATACAGTATGAGAGAACACTTTCTATCATGGACCGATAGAAGGAAATTTTCAGTTACTGTCTAACATTGTTCTTTTGCAAGACTCTAAGGAAATGAAGTTTCTGTTCGGCCTTCCTAACCACCTGGGCTGTATTGACCTTCCATGTAAGGTCTTCACTAAGAAAGATTCCCAGGAATTTAAAGGAAAAGACTCTCTCCACACAGCCCCCCCCCCAATATACAATGGGTCTAGCTCCCCTCTCTTCCTCCAAAAGTCCAACACCATCTCTTTTGTCTTGCCAATGTTTAGGTGCAGATTGTTCTCTGAGCACCATGTGGATACCTTTTGAATCTCCCCCCTGTACGCAGATTTGTCTCCGCCTGTAATTAAACCCATTATGGTGGTGTCATAGAATCATAGAATCATAGAGTTGGAATAGACCACAGGGGCCATCGAGTCCAATCACCTGCCAAGCAGGAAACACCATCAGAGCACTCCTGACATATGGTTGTCAAGCCTCTGCTTAAAGACCTCCAAAGAAGGAGACTCCACCACATTCCTTGGCAGCAAATTCCACTGTTGAACAGCTCTTACTGTCAGGAAGTTCTTCCTAATGTTTAGGTGGAATCTTCTTTCTTGTAGTTTGGATCCATTGCTCTGTGTCCGCTTCTCTGGAGCAGCAGAAAACAACCTTTCTCCCTCCTCTATATGACATCCTTTTATATATTTGAACATGGCTATCATATCACCCCTTAACCTCCTCTTCTCCAGGCTAAACATGCCCAGCTCCCTTAGCCATTCCTCATAAGGCATCGTTTCCAGGCCTTTGACCATTTTGGTTGCCCTCCTCTGGACATCAGCAAACTTAATAATTGCAGTAGATGGGTCAGATGAAATGCAATCATATGTATACAATGAATACAGGTATGGACTTAGCACGCATTCCTGTGGAGTGCCAGTGCTGAGCTTCAGGGAGGTAGATGTAACAGGCCCAATCCTCACTATTTGTGTCTGATCTCTCAGAAAGTCTTTAATCCAATCACAGATGTTAGAGGAAAGGTCCAGATCCCATAACTTTCCGATGAGAATGTCCGGAAGGATGATATTGAAAGCTGAGCTATAATCAATAAACAGCATTCTGACATAATTCCCTGGTCTTTCCAGATGACTCACTGCAAGGTGAAAAGCTGTAGCAATGGCATCATCTGCTGACCTATTTCTCCTACAGTGGTATCTCAGGTTACATACGCTTCAGGTTACATACACTTCAGGTTACAGACTCTGCTAACCCAGAAATATTACCTCGGGTTTAGAACTTTGCTTCAGGATGAGAACAGAAATCGTGCTCCAGCGGCACGGCGGCAGCGGGAGGCCCCATTAGCTAAAGTGGTCTTCAGGTTAAGAACAGTTTCAGGTTAAGAACGGACCTCCGGAACAAATTAAGTACGTAACCTGAGGTACCACTGTATAGGTGAACTGGTGTTTATCAAAGTCCGGTGGAAAACATGATCTAGTTTTGTACGGAAGTGTTGAAATGGCGTCTGTCTGTTTGAATATGGCTCTTGGAGGAATGGAAAATTCACACAGGATATAACGTTTGTTTTTAACCCACTTGTGGACACTATCAGAGGTCACAAAGAAAGGAATATATGACAACAACAAGAAGATGAGGAAAATAATAAAGTGAAGATTGGACAGAACTGTGAATATTATTTGGATGGAACTGTGAATATTAAAGCAGCAGCAAGAGAGATGTTTGGATCCCTTTCGGAGCTCGAAGCATGGGTACCCCCAACAAAAATTTTAAAAAATTGGCTTTGTAATTGGGAATTAATGTGATTTGATTGGTTTGTTAATAAAAATTATATTTTTTAAAAAAAAGAAAACATGTTCTAAGGTGTTGAAGGACCAATCTCTCAAAGCATTTCATCACTACATTATTTTTAATGCATGGCAATTTACAGATAATTGTGTTTTCATAAACATATCTTCTATAGAAATGGAGAATTCTAAATGTATTTTCTTTCGGAATATATATATATATATATATATATATATATATTTAACGTAGTTTGATACTTTTGAGCCAAGAGTTCTGATAAAATGTTCAGAAAGTGTGACGCTTGTGGCTAATGATGTTGAGATCTGCACTTCACTGTCAGAGGTGTGGATTAGGTCCACTCATATCTGAAGTCATAAAAATAAAATGCCTTAAGCGTATTTAATCACCACCAACTTTTCTGCATGTTAATGCTTGGCAGCTGTTGTTCTTCTTTATCCCAACACAGCCTTTCATTTCATTGATTATACCAAACAGTGATATTAGTATTGTCAAAGCTAATCTTTTGCCTTTGCTTTGTTTTCATTGATGCCAAGTATTTCCCTGTGGGCTGCAAAATAAATAAATAAAAAATAAAATAAAATAATCAAAGTTAAACAAACAGCCTTTATGAAACCAAGGACAATTTTGCCTGCGTACACATGTCAGGTTTAACTGTGACATGAAGAGTAAAGCCTTGTGAAAACCCCACCTGTTGCCACAATATGATGCTCATTCCAGACAAGTAACCATCTGCACATACCATGGGCGTAAAAGGGTAGCAAAGCACAGACAGGCAATTGCGGTATCGCCCAAAGCATTTCAGGTAGGTTAACTGCTCCGCCATTTAAAATCCAACCAACTGAGAAAGCGAGCCTGGAGCCAGTTTAATAAGGTGGATTCCCCCCCCCCCCCCGTAACAATCGAGAATAAAGTAACACCCTTATAAACATTTGAGTGAGAAATAGAAATTGCTTTGCCTTCCCATGGATTAATTCGTATTGATTTTTATAGTACATGTGTCAAGATACAGTTGCCAGATAGCGTAATAGCATAACAGCAGGCACGGCACTTACATTTAATCAAAACCTAACCAGTTTTAATAAAAGTGAACAAGAAAAATAAAGAAAGCCGAAATGTCAGGGCCCGGATCCACAGCTGGTATAAACATAGCTCTAAAGTTTATTGGTATATTACCAGCTTTCATCTTGGCCGTGTGTGTGGGGATTAGGGGGTGGGGGGAGGAAATTTACTGACCATTTACACCAGAGCACACCCATTGATTTCACTTACTTCATTGCAGCAGCAGTGAACGTGTGCACAGGGAGAGGTCTGAAAAACAAGACTTTCTGGTTTATTTTGCAGGGTTTTCTACTGAGACTGTCCTCAAAGAGTTGGTGGCTCTGCTTCAGGGAAAGTATGCTGGTGCAAGTGGCTCCAATACAAGGCATTAAAAAAAGGGTTTGAGAATGCAATGGTGGAAGTAAAGAGATGATTAGATCTCTAAAATGATGCTGCACTGCAATGACATTGGGTAGGACAGGAGACAGAGGGAGAAAACAGATGGCATGTGAAGAGCATGTAACCTGCATTTCCTTAGATTACTGAAGATTGCTGTACACTGACTCATAGAACTCAGTGGGTTTACTTTTGAAGAGATGTATTATATAGTTTCTTGGACTCAAAGCACAAAGAAAAAATCCCCCAAATGCTTTATTTTCTGAAGATACTTAGTACAGCTGCCCTACAAATGGCCTAATGCAGTTAATTAAGGTAGAAGAAATAAAAATTAAATAAAGGGACTTGGAAGCAGAATATCTTATCATCTGCAAGCACAAGTGGAACAAATCAAGAATAAAGCAAACACGTCATAAATTCTATTACGCCTGCTAAATTTGTAAAACTGCTTTTGGATGTAATAGCTCAGGCTTAATTCCCTGCAAACAGTTGCTTGATGTGGAGGCGATCATATTATACATGATAACTATGCAATAAAAATCAAACCTGATGAAAGAGCTTCAGGCATCTAATGATGTTTGCTAGATCTGTGGCAGTATGTGTGTGTGTGGAATGTATATATTCTCCAGTACTGGCAAACAGGGTGTGTGTGTGTGTGTGTGTAGAACACCCAATACACGAAAATGAATATGCAAGGATCTGCTAGATAGCGCTATTAAAAGCTTTCTAAGAAATAGGAATGGCTAAACACATCATAGAGATATGATCGCCATATTCATCATTTATAATAGGCATGAGTCATCCCTATTGGGGGCATAGCTGTGCTTGCAGAAGTGTGAACTGGATGCCTGGAGAGAAGGCACATGGCTAGATGCATATGGAAAGAGTACAGAGGCTTAACAATGGAAAGTAATTGCCAGTGCACTTCAGCACATGAATTCTGAAGGGCCAAATGGGTGGGAGAATAGAGGGCTCCTTTGAGTTCTGTGTCCACCGTCTCCCATTTGCGTGTCGAGGTCCCACAAGCCACCCCCAAATAAATCACAATTCACACATAATTTTTGTTTAAGGGTTTTGGCATAATTGTGGCCACAACTTTATTAAAATACATAAAAGTGAGTGGTTGCTTAGGCATTCGTTCCGACTATCTGTCACCGCCATTGGGACAGGACTGACTTCCGGATTCCAGCGATAGCCAGTCAGGGAAAGCAATATTGGGTAGAGCATGGATTCGGGCACCAGACCCTCACTTCCCCCTGCATGCTCCAAGGGGCTTGCGCGGCCCAACCACCAACCAGGGATTGGGACGAAAGGATGGCAAGCCCCTAGATTCCTTTAATGGAATTCCCTTGCAGCAGCAGCATTGGAGGGGCAGGCACCGCCAATCCATACCCCTCCACCAACCAATTTTTTAACCAATGCCTAACCACAACCACAAGTTGTGACGATTTGCTACACAGTAGGCAAAAACCAGATGGCACCAGCCAATCAGCCAACTGGACAAAATTCCTACCAGGCCCCTGCCCCAAAAGCAGACGACCCCATGACAGGCATAGCAAGGTCAAAGCGAACAACCCTAAATATAGGGAGGGTGGGCGGGTAATCCGATGCGCGCAGCAAAGAGAACGGTCAGTGCTGCGTGTCTTACATTTAAAACATTTTAGCCCTTCCTCTTAATTGGCAACATCAAAATTTCCCTAGTAACAGGAAGCTACCCAATCCTTGCTAATGGCTATCCAAATGATCCCACCTAGCAACAAGGGGGTGGCGTGCCAGACCCCACCGCAACATGTGCTCTCCAGGAAGGAGAACATGCTTTGCACAGCTGCACACATTGGAAGATGGACCATGCCTCCTCTGTAAACTTTAGAAGCGGGAGGGCCAAATGTCAGGTAAATGTCAACCGAAGTTCAATTTTCTCAAAGGCAGCAGTGGGCAACCTGTTTCAGCCTGAGGGACACGTAAGGCAGTAGGAAATCTGAGGGCTGTGATGGGCAGAGCCAGAGGCAAACATGGACAGAACAATGGATGGGAACCTCACCTGTAGTACAGGAGGCTACATACGAACACACACATCTCTACATCCAGGCAAACAAGAGACGTTATCACAGCTCAAGGATACATTCCAGGGAGGGAAAGACAGCCATGGCGAATATTTGTGAGGGCTGTCCCCTATCAGTATGCAGAGCATCACTTCCTTCCACCACCATCTCCCAATGTCTAGTTTTGTATTGCTCTCTATTGCCTCTTCAGCAGCAAAGTATAGCCACCACTGAATTGCCTCACCAGCAAAACTTATGCATTTAATTGGTGATCAAGGATTTCAGCAGTGTTCCGAGGCCAGCATAGCTGGTTTGACCGTTAATGCTTATATATTGATTATACCTTTATATATTTATTTTACCTTTTACCTATTTCTTGCATATTACATATTTATTTAGCAGAATTTGTATACTGCTGAATTGGAAACCAATGAGGTAATTATATACACATATAGCTACTTACCAATACAAATGCATGCACACACATATACATCACATACATACATGCATACACACATTTTGGGGTGCTTGTTACAATCAACACCTTTGACACACAATGCCTCAAACGCAACAAGAAAGGAAATTAGGACTGGCTCTGATCAACAGGAACAGATGGAATTACAGGCTATTTCCTGTCACACTGAGACATATACTAGCTGGCCTCTGGCATTTTGTCCAGCTGGGACACTGATGTTTGTAATTAATTAAGCTAATTTGTTCACAGTCAGTTGCCAGTCCTGCACCAGTAAAGTACAAAGGGAGAACTACCCAATGGGTAGCCAAAGTGGTTTTACACTTTGAATGCCACAGGCGAGAAATTCCCTTTTAATGACAGGGGTTTACTCTGGGAGTCATTTCCCTCTTACACTCCCTTTGGTTTTTAGAGCTGCTTAGTTGGGTTTGCAATGTTAAGGAGCTGTTAAGGAGCCCCCCAGATGCACATACACAATACAGCAATATACTCAATATACTCCAGGGTATTTCTGTAGATTTGAAACAAATCACCCTTGCAATGCATGGTGAATTACAGTCTTCCCATAGCACACTGGCTATAGGCTAAGGATCCCATGTGTCTTCTATTTTGCCAGGGCATTGACTTATTGTTGCTTCATGTCCAACTTTTTAAAACAGCAAAGCCAATGAAGCCCTTTTCACGGCGAAGCTTTGCAAAAGGAAACTTCAGTTGAGCTTGTCAAACAGTTTTAGAATCCATCAGCTGCTACTGGGATTGCAGAATATAGAAAAGTGATGGGCTGCACCATACGATGTTTGAACATAGTAGTAATAATAATAATAATAATAATAATAATAATTTATTTGTACCCCGCCCATCTGGCTGGGTTTCCCCAGCCACTCTGGGCGGCTTCCAACAAAGATGAACAAAGTGGGTCTCCCAGCCCACTTTTGATGATTTAATGGATGCAAAATGTGGGGTGCTGACTGCAGTTCTGTTTATTTCTTTTCCCGCAGTTCTTTGGAAAAAGAACTGAAAACTAAGGGCACAGATTATTAATGTTAGAGGGTGCCATTTATGCAACTACAGATATATTAATATGTCTAACATTTCCCTTTGTATTCACTATAGAAGCCTACATGGAGGTGGGGTGGAATGTTAGACTCTGACGCATTGCTTTTTCAGGTGCTACAAATAACACATCTTTGCAAGGCTTTCTCTTTGCGACAAGCAGTTGTTTAAATATATACAATATTGTGAGGTCAAAGGCTGAGAGGAAACTGCTGAGAAGTTTGAAAAAAAACCTAGGCAAACTGTTGAAGCGGACACTATTGTTGCTGTAACCTCTCCCTTGTAGCGTTCCCACAGAGGTTTACAAATAGTGCTTATAGTCACAATTATAGTTTATCACATAGAAGCATTCCATGGCTGAAGAATAAAGAAACCTGTCTGCGGCTTTCAGTTAGCCCTAAGGCACTAAAGTTTGGGAGATGAAATAGCTGCAAAATGCATCTCCTAGCAACTGAGTCTCAGTCCAAAGGTGAGATTAAAAATATAAAAAAAGCTTATAAATAATCCTTCTTTCTATTTTTAAACAAAGGCATTGTGGTGCCCAGGTGCATGCGCCTGAATTGTGTCTTCGTTCAGTCCCTCCCTGCACCCCGCTTTCAGCTCGAAACCCTGTAGATACAACGGGACAGGGTTTAAAAAGCAGTTTGTGGTTTCACGCTGAGCAGAAAAGCCCCTGCAAGCCTCCAAACAGGGCTGTGCTGTTTCCTATTTATTGCAGTCAGTTTATTCCGCCACACATTGTTACTGGTTCAAGATAGGAAACAGGGTAGTCCTATTCATGCATTCACCTGCTAGGTAGGCATTCACCACATCCATACCCTATCTTTAAAGCACTGTGATACCACTTTAAACAGTGGTAATGAATCCCGCCCCCAAGAATTCTGGGAGCTGTAGATAAGGGTGCTGAAAAGACCTTTCTTCACCTCACATACATACAGATCTCAGAGTGGTTTAACTAATACTATGAATCCTTCTTTCCAATGAACTCTGCATATTATAGCTCTATTAAAGAGATAGCACAGGGGTCAGCAAGATTTACCTCGCCTGGGCCGGTTCACTCCAGCAGAGATCCCCCCGTGGGCCAGATCGCATCTGCACATGCGTGTTCCTGTGCTGGTTTAGCGCAGCGTCTGGGTACTCACAGAGCAGGCGGCTTGGTTCGGGGGCGGCTCAGGGGCCGGTTAAATGACCCCCGTGGGCCGCTTGTGGCCCATGGGCCTTAGGTTGCCTACCCCTGGAGATAGGTATCTCTTGACAATTCTCAGTACCCTTAACGGACTACAACTCCCAGAATTCCTTGGGGGAAGCCATGACTGTTTACTGTGGCATCATTGGGCTTTCATTATATGGAGTGAATGTGGCCTAACTCAACATACAAGGGGGAAGAGTGTGGGAAGGAGCACACTAGCTCTGACCATTCCTATCCTTCTTCACAAGTTAGAGCAGGAGAACCTTCCAGGGCTAGAGTCACATCTCCCAACTGGCAGCCTTCTGGGGGTGGAGCTTGCTGCTGCTTGTGAATTCATTGTATGTATGGAGAAGATCCACCGAGTAGGAAGAGGGATCTACACTTTCTGAGTTCAGAGGAAAGGAAGCACCTTCTGTTTCAATCTATAAACACCAGCTGAAAACTTTCTATTCTGCCAGTCTTATACGGGTAATTAAGAATGTGCATTCCCATAACAGTTAGCAGGTTTCTGATTTTAAAATATGGTAAGAACAGTTAAGAAAAGGCCTGCTGGATCAGACCAAAGCCTCAGTCATCCAGTGGATAGTCCAGTATCATGCTCTCTCAGTGGCCAACCATATACCCATGAGAAGCCCACAAGCAGAATTTGAGGGTAACAGTCATCTTCACACCCGTGATTCCCATCAAGTGGCATTCAGAGGCATGCTGCTTTCAACATTAGAACAAGAACATAGCTATCATAGATTATAGAATTGGAGGTGGCCCGAAGGGTCATCTAGTCCAACCCCCTGCAATGCAGGAATCTCAGCTAAAGCATCCATGACAGATGGCCATCCAACGTCTGTTTAAAAACCTCCAATGAAGGAGAGGCCACCACCTCTCGTTGGAGTCTCTTCCACTGCCGAGCAGCTCTTCGTGTCAGAAGGTTTTTCCGTATGTCTAGTTGGAACCTCCTTTATTGCAACCTGAAGCCATTGGTTCATGTCCTACCCTCCAGAGCAGGAGAAAACAAGCAAGTTCCCTCTTCCATGTGACAGCCCTTAAGATATTTGAAGATGGCTATCATATCTCCTCTCAGTCTCCCCTTTTCCAGGCTAAACACGCCCAGCTCCTTCAACTGTTCTTCATAAGGCTTGGCTTCCAGACCCAGATCATCTTGGTTGCCCTCCTCTGCACATGTTCCAGCTTGTCAACATCTTTCTTAAATTGCGGTGCCCAGAATTGGACACAGTATTCCAGGTGTGGTTGGACCAAGGCAGAATAGAGTGGTATTATTACTTTCCTTGATCTGGACACTAGTTTTCCCCATTAAGTGGCCCAATTGTCCAAGTTGGTGGTCATCACTACATCATAGGGAAGCAAATTCCTCAGTAAAGTTCATATGGTTCTCTTTAAGATTTTTAAATTGTTATACAGTGGTACCTCGGGTTAAGTACTTAATTTGTTCCAAAGGTCCGTACTTAACCTGAAACTGTTCTTAACCTGAAGCACCACTTTAGCTAATGGGGCCTCCTGCTGCTGCCACGCTGCCGGAACACAATTTCTGTTCTCATCCTGAAGCAAAGTTCTTAACCTGAAGCACTATTTCTGGGTTAGCAGAGTATGTAACCTGAAGCGTATGTAACCTGAAGCGTATGTAACCCGAGGTACCACTGTAATGTTTTAATGTTAAGTATATCTTGTGTCGTATCTAGATATAGATACAAAAGGGTAGGCTATAAGACAATTCATATTTTGTTGTGGAAATGAAGCCACAAAAGAAAAGAAAGTTCCTTTCATGCCTTTCTCCTGTTCTTTTGAGTTTGTAGCCTCCACTTAATCTTAAAGCACATGGTTTAGACACCAGAGAAGAAAAATATATACCTCAAACTATTGGAGCAATGCACTATATTACTTTGTATGATGTCAAGTGAGGGTTTGGGACAGTTTTGATGACACTAAATCAATATTTTCCATATTAGAGAGTATTTGACTTCTTCTTCTTGCCCAGAATGATGCAAACCTGCCCCCAAGAGGAGGATAGTCAAATGATGGATTTTATTTAATGCCAGCTGCCACATACCTTTGGCCTTTCTCAATCATTCAAAACGTGAGAGAGTCTATCTAAGATGAAGCAAAGCTGCAATTATGATGGAATAAAAAAATTATGATGGAATAAAAAAAGGGAGGGGGATAGATTTTGGGAACGGAAAGTTAAGAAGAGAGGTGAAATTGACTACTAAACTTAGCAGAGATTGGAGTTGGAACATTATTGCCTCAACAGTGCAGTGCTGATCAACGATTTCATTTTAAAGCGCAGTTGGGTAAGATTGTACTGTTGGGTGGGGGGCAACTGCAGATGTAATTGGATGGGATAGCAATCTGTGGGCTTTTTCATACATTATACAGGGTAAACCTTGGTTTGCTACTCAGTGTATATCAACAGGAAGTTTTTGCCTATCCCAGTTTCTTAATGTGCTTAAAAGTAATGCCCTCCTATGGCAGACATGCTTGCAAACACACACACACTTAAGTTGAACAAGATAAAAATGCCACAAATAGCCGTCTGTAGCCCTCCTTAGGTATTCTGATTATGGGTTCACTTGTGATGGGGTGGGGTTGTGGGAATGAGTACACTAGCTGTACCTGCATTGGAGCATAACAAGCTGCCTTATACCGAGTCTGACCAGTTTGCCAATTAAGCTCAGTACCATCTAAATTGGCTGGCAGCATCTCTCCAGGGCTTCAAGCAATTGTCTTTCCCTGTACTACCTGGAGTATACTTCCCTGTGCTAGCCCTTCTCCAGTTGTGATTCCTGTCATCTCCATGAGCTGGAGGACCAACTTGTGAAATGAGAAGCCTCCTGTACTGTCAGGCTTTGGGGAACTGGCTTCTTCCCCCACAGCCGTAAATGAGCAGATCAAATGAAAGGGAATTCTTAAAAGACAAAAGAAAGCATCTAACCAGAATGGCAGTTCTCCCAATTAAGGTCACTCCCCCTTTCGTCCCTATTAATCTACGTCACTCCTACATCTTCCAAACTGGTCTTTGACCGTAATAATAAATTATTATTATTACTATTACAGTGGTGCCCCGCAAGACGAATGCCTCGCAAGACGCAAAACCCGCTAGACGAAAGGGTTTTCCGTTTTGGAGGTGCTTCGCAGGACGAATTTGCTATGGGCTTGCTTCGCAAGACGAAAATGCCTTGCGATTCCTGGGTTTTCCCCCCCCTCCCAGCCTTTTTCCCAAGCCCCTAAGCTGCTTATCAGCTGTTCGCTAAGCCGCTTATCAGCTGATCTAAGCCGCTAATAGCCTTTTAGCAGCTAATCCGCTAATCCCTTAAGCCTTTAATAGCCGCTAATAGCCGCTAATAGCTAAACCGCTAATAGCGCTAATAGCGCTAATCCGCTAATGGGCTTGCTTCGCAAGACAAAAAAAAAAACCGCAAGACGAAGAGACTCGCGGAACGGATTCTTTTCGTCTTGCGAGGCACCACTGTACACTCCTACATTTTGTAATCTGAGTTTGTAGTCTCTGTGCTTTCTGTTCTGCCACTTTCTGAGCTCTCCGGGACTTTGGACAAGGCAGGTGGATACTATCCAGAGACTGTGAATCTGTTAACTCTCTCTCTCTTTTGTTTCTTCTGCAAGCTGTTCCCCATCCAGCTTCTGCCTTCTGAACTATGCCCCTCTGCAAACCACTGTTCCAAATCTATACTGTCCTCCTGCTCCTGGGAATATTCAGGATCAGGAGGAGGGCGTGGCTCCCACCATTCTTCTTCAGTGCAGCCTTCCTCAGAACCATCCCTGGCATGTACTCATTAAGGCTCTCCAACCTTGCCTTGTATAACTGAGTTTCTCCTGCCAGGAATACACAACTGGCACCTTAGAACTGGGCAAGGAAGAACATGGTCATTGGCCTGTTCGTCACCATGTGCTAAAGGAACAGCCACTCTGTATTGATCCAGGTACACTGGAAGAAGATCCATCATCTGATCTGTTGGTTGGTTTGTTTTTAAGTTAAGTATTTTTGTGTGAAGACACCCTGGAAAAGACCCTGATGTTGGGAAAGATTGAGGGCACAAGGAGAAGAGGGAGACAGGACGAGATGGTTGGGCAGTGTTCTCGAAGCTACTAACATGAGTTTGACCAAACTGCGGGAGGCAGTGGAAGACAGGAGTGCCTGGCTTGCTCTGGTCTATGGGGTCATGAAGAGTCGGACACGACTAAACCACTAAACAACAACAACAACAACATTGTTGTGTGAGTGTAGGGCAGGGCGTAGATGCATCTGATGGGACCATGATACCCATCATGTCTTTATCCCTGGATATGAGACACTTGAATACACGAGCATAGTGTAAGAACACACATTTTATTAATTTGTCCATCAATTAAATTTCCTTTAAATGGAATAAATCGCAGAGTACCATTTCCAAAGGCTTCGGATATTGTGGGACAAGCCGTCTGTTGCCATAACTCCATTCATGTCCCTGGAACCATTCCAGCAGCAAGTTTGGTGCTGTGCCACGCCAACGAAAGAGTTACACTGGGTGTACTAAGCCTTTTGCTTATTTTCAAAGCCTCCTCCAAAGTGACAGATATATTGGAGCTAAAAAGAAAGAAACAGCTACTGTGAATGCTGGAACAAGCAGAGCAATGTCTTTCTCTGTTAAGGATTTTACTAGGAATTAAGTATTATGGGCCCATAATTCACAAATGTATTCTATAAATCTTTAATATTGGGCCTAAATGCACATTTTGATTCATATATGTTTGGTGCCTGATCTATGGAACTGTTCCCGTTCATGCAGTAGATGTGTATTAAGAATAATACCCCAAATGCCAGTAAAGCAGCTTTACATTATGAAATCATGAGATGAAATATGTACTATTTTAGAATGGGGATGTGTACAATATTTCAGAGCACAGAGCATATGTTGTGAATTTATATTCAGAGTAAAACATAACAAAGATAAAATGACTTGGCTTTATGAACCTGTAGTGCCTAATTCTCGTCTTGCACAAGTATAAATTGGGGTGGGGGGGACTCAGATGGATGAAGGATCAAAGGAGGTACATCAATATAACTAGGAACAAAGTCTAGGCTTATGCTGTCACAGCATTTTGAATGGAACATACGCATATGCAATTAGAATAAGACTATACAAAACTAGGGATATGCCAAACGTTCACCATTATTTTCATGGCAAAGTAGTGAGAATGTTCTTTTTCTCCCCAGTGGTTTCTACTGCATGTTTTCACTATCCAATTTTACTATAGTAAAATTCACACACACACACATTCTCTGGCTAAGGCTTTGCTCTCCTTTTCATCATTGTCATCACCAGTGCTTTTTTCCCTGGGGGGATGCAGGGGTACGCATACCCCTAAACATTTTGTGAATCTAAGTTTGCCCTCATCAAGGGGCAGTATTTCAATATGAGTAGGAAAATGAGAGTACCCCTAAACATTGTTAAAGAAAAAAAAATAAAAGTACTGGTCATCGCTATCATCTGTTAATTTGTACACCACTTTTCCATGAAAAAATAAAGAAATAAGAGATATTAAAAAATATAATGTCAATAAACGCAGACAATAAATTCACACATTATCATATAAGAAAACAATGCAAGTAAGCTAATCTAATGTAACAGTATAAAGCTAAATGAGGATATATAAAAATGGGAGTATACCAAGCAACAGGAAGGAGGGAGAAAGTCAATATTCCTAAAAAGACAGTTCCTAGAGTGATCATTACCATTCAGGAATCATGGCGAAAGTGATATCATGTCACTAGGTAGCTAAATCAGATCTGACAATGTAGTCATGTCTCCGAGGGAAAACGAAGCCTGCTTAGATTGATGGTAATGCCATCTTGTTTATCTATCATATTTTTAGGCCGCTCTTCCAGCCAAGTTCCAAGGGTGGTGTATAGTTTCTGTTCAAATGCAGATTAAAATAACAAGAACCAAACCATAAAACTGCAATAATGAAGACATAACCACCAGCAGGAAAGCATCAGTTGAACATGGCATCAGTTGACCACATTATGAGCTGCCAAGGGGATGGTGGAAGGTGGAGGTCTTCAAGGGATGGTGAAAAGATGCTAGGGTAAGATGAACACAACCCACTATAGAATTGCCTTTCCTTCTTCCCAGTCTCTGGAAAGGCAGAATTAACTTGGGTCATACAAGAATGGAACGCTGGAAGCAAAGCATGGCTGCTGAACAGGAATAAAGGAGAATCTGGGATCCATTCCCCTGCTTCTTCCTCCTGCTAATTTTCTTCTCATTTCCACCCATCCTAACCAACACCACACTAATATGTTGTGTTGACTACCAACAGCTCTTTGGGCGGGGTGAAAGAAGCAGCTAGCTGCTTGAGAAGTTTGATCTTGACATGTTCCTAAACAAGATGATCTCATCCTCCACTCTGGGACTAGTGTTGTAACATGAGAAAGTGGCTTCTCCACAGTGGTTCCTCAGTTATGGAAAGCCCTCTTCTATGCAGCCTTGGTTGGTGGAGCATTGCAGGTTTTGTGGCGTTGCTCACCCGACGTCCCAATGCTGAGACTCGCCACCAGATATGGAGAGAGAGAAAAGGGAAGGGGCAAGGCAGTGGGGAGTTCAGCATGGCAGGGTGCAGTGGTGGGAATGCCACAATATCTCCAGATATTGATGAGTTGTCAATACTGTCTTCCCTGATCACTGCCCATGCAGGGTAGGGCTTATGGTTGGAATCCAACAACTTCTCAAGGGAGCCAAATTGTGGCAGACAGCGCAGGGCATTGCACGCAGATACAGAAAACTCACTCAACAACTCACTCATCAAGTGAGTTGCCTAATTTTGTCACAAGATAGAAAGAATCGGGGGTACAGTCCTTTTCTAACTACTCCTTCATTGCATTTTGCAGAGGAAAGGCACAACCTGTAGGCTGCCGCCAGAAGGAATGCAAGTTTTGAGCATGACTTCCTCGCATCTTTCGCACAAAAATGTCCCTCAGAACAACAACAACAACAAAAGTTCAGTACTAACACTGATTAGTATTGAAAGCACCACTGAATTTGCTTCTGAGTAAACTTGCTTATGATTCCACTGTTACATTATTATTATTTTCCAGTTTTAATCATGGTGAATGATTATGCTTGTTACATAATATGAAAGTTCAAACCTTTCTCTAACATTTGTATCAAACCTTCCATTAGAAAATATGACAGCAACCAGATTTCACTGCAATGTTTTATTTAAGGCATATGCTAATTTGTTCCCCTTAGTATATCTAATTGCGCTGGCTGAATGCTCCAGATTCAGAGGAAATCCCTTTGTAGGTCAACATTTCCTTTTCCTATGAAAATGTTAGTTTCCCTCTAATTTTTAAATGGCGAGGGTAAAATCAGGTAAGAGCCCTTCATGGGGTTTTACGCATAAATGTGAATTGGAAACAGCCCGCTGGAACACAAATGGAGAGATGAGGCAAACATTAACTCAGCCACAGAAGCTGCCAACTGTAGGAGATCAGGGTTTTAAAGTCAGAATATAATGTGGGCTTTTGTGTTTCTGTCTGAATAAAAGGAAACAAAGCAAGACGTTCCCAGACAACCCTTTAATTATTCTAACTGGAAGTGGAAGACAGCGTTGTGCATGGTAACATGAGCACCTGAGATTACACTTAAGCACAAGTAGTCTTGGAGAGAAGGGGGAAAGCCAGCTTTTTAACTCTCGAGTGTGCACTCCTTGTTCTCCTAATAAAAGTTAACTTCATCATTTGCATAGCAAAAGGATCAGAATGAGCACTGGCACCGAGGTGGAATAAATTTAATTAAAAAGAAGAACAAAAGGAAATGATCCTCATTTCTCCATGCTTGATTAGGAGCTCTTCGGCTTGAGAACAGGGGAACAGAGCTGAGATGCTCGTTGAACACACCAGGGGGGTTGTAGAGTGACAGTGGCTCTTGAGCAAAAACAGCTGGATTCCCAAAGCTACCATCTGGATTCCAACTCATAACTGGTTCGGAACTAGGTGTGTAAAATAGCTCTTGAAGAAGAAGAAGAAAATGCATTTGCCAAGACAGCCTTGGCTAATTCTATAAATAGGCCTGTGGGTTATTGAGGAAATGCTGCACCATAATTGAAGGGATTCCATTTTTATAAAAAAATAAAAAATAAAAGTGACAAGTCAAATCCTTATGTATATTAAGGCTGGGATTTATAAGTGTATGCATTTCTGAGTTGCTGATAGGTTTTTACCTGAACTATATATGCCAAGAGTGGCCTATGGCCCTTCAAATGGGCTTTCCCCATAGCAGCCTCATGGTGGCTCTCGAACTCAGTACCAGCTGGGATTCATCAGGTCACAAGTCTTTAGGAAACTTACCAGATCATCTTCTTATTTATTGGCTTTCTTACCCACCCTTCCACATAAAGTATTGGGATGGGATATAACAATATAAAAATACAAGTTAAAATAATTTATAGTCAGAAGAATAGTGTGAATCCTACACACACACAAACACACACAGAGAGAGAGAGAGAGAGGGAGAGAGAGTAACACACCCACCCCTAAGAAGCCAAATTAAATGATCAGCCAAAACTGTCATTGACTCCACAGTAGTTCTGCAGCACAGAGCAGACAGGAAAAGGACTTAACTTCCCAGGCCAATCAACAAGTACCCAACTCCACATATACTGTTTGACCTCACATGAGAATCAGCAAATCGAGTACAGTGGTACCTCAGGTAAGAACTTAATTTGTTCTGGAGGTCCGTTCTTAACCTGAAACTGTTCTTAACCTGAGGTACCACTTTAGCTAATGGGACCTCCCGCTGCCGCCACACTGCCACCGCCCAATTTCTGTTCTCATCCTGAAGCAAAGTTCTAAACCCAAGGTACTATTTCTGGGTTAGGGGAGTCTGTAACCTGAAGCATCTGTAACCCAAGGTACCACTGTACTAGCAGAGAGCCTGAAGAGCAGGCTTCCTCAACCTCAGCCCTCCAGATATTTTTTGGCCTACAACTCCCATGATCCCTAGCTAGCAGGACTAGTGGTCAGGGATGATGGGAATTGTAGTCTCAAAACATCTCAAGGTCTGAGGTTGAGGAAGTCTGCTGAAGAGCAATGGCTGTTGGAATGAGCGCCCTGAAGACTCACCTATGCCTTCTTGAGATTGGCTGAGCTGCATTAAGTTCTACGCTCATGCTTCTCTCCTTTCAAGGGAATGGAGAGTGGAGTAGGAAGGGGGGTGCGGTGGCTGCTGGCTGCCTCAAGTGTCATCACTGAGGTGACAAAATGGCAAAAATACGTGTTTAAAATAAAAATAAAAATTGGGCCCACGACACCTTTTTTTAAAAAAAAACAAACAAACTCCCGCACCCACCTTCCAACACCACTAGTAGAAGAAGAAGAAGAAGAAGAAGAAGAAGAAGAAGAAGAAGAAGAGGAGGAGGAGGAGGAGTTTGGATTTGATATCCCGCCTTTCACCCCCTTTAAGGAGTCTCAAAGTGGCTAACATTCTCCTCTCCCTTCCTCCCCCACATTAAACACTCTGTGAGGTGAGTGGGGCTGAGAGACCTCAGAGAAGTATGACTAGTCCAAGGTCACCCAGCAGCTGCATGTGGAGGAGCGGAGACGCGAACCCGGTTCACCAGATTATGAGACTATCGCTCTTAACCACTACACCACACTGGCTCTCAAGTGAGTAGCTAAGTGAGGCAGGGGGCACTGGGCCCCACACCGCAGGGCCTGCAGTGTGCCTGAGCCATGCGTCTCTCCTGAGGGGGAGGCAGCAGGTGGACTACCTTGCAAGCTCTGTGCTGCTTTTTAGAGTAACGCGGGGCTTCTGTCTGACCACCGCCTCAGCCACCCTACAGCTGAGGAGGAGGCTGTGGAGAGGCTCCACGCGACGTGCCCTGCTTTGGCTCGCCCCACCCCATGGTCAGCTCACCCCACCCCCGGCTGCAGGACGCTCGCACCGCACCAGGCACCCAAGCGGCTAGCTACACCCGGGAATTATATCCCCCCCCCCAAGCGGTTGGGGAACTGCAGAACTGACAAGATGGATGCTTTCATGACAAATATGACATTTGTTCTCCTTTTTCTTTCCTTTCTTTCTTTCTTTCCAGGATAAAACTCAGTGGGAAGATCATTCATCTTAACTTCTCCACGATGTCAAAGTTTGTTAATACAGTTTCGTTCAGATGTCTGTATTTATGGCAAGTGGAGTTTCTGCTTCTTTCCTGCTGCACAGCAAGCATTCTCTGACCTTTTCGATTCTTTAGTATGGACCAGATGTCCCAAATTGCCAAAGGGTTTTTTTTGTGTGTTCATCTTTACAAATCCCCTCGGATTCTGTGGTTCTTTCAAAAACAATGAACCTTCCTGTGTCTTAAAGAATATTCCCCCTCCTACCTTACTCTTTCTATTGGCTGCCAGAATCGAGGGCCACAAGTTCAAGCTGAGCCTGAGATTTCTGAACACAAGAGATCCTTTGGGATACAGACACTCTTGTAGATATACTGAAAGTGTAATCTTCACTTGACTTGTTAAATAGTGGGTTTGATCTAACAGAAACATTAGGCTACAAAATATATAATATGTTTCCTAACAAATACTCAAGGAGAACAGGCTTTTGTCAATAAGGCCAATCCTTTTGGAAAGGTTTTTTCCCTGTTCACCCTCTTTTGAGAGCTAAAGGTTTCACAGCTATTTTTTCTCCCCCATTCCTAATCCCATCGGCAATAGGAAGCATTCAGACATTATTCTTCAGAAGCATTTTAGTTTGGGAAGCAATGTATGGATTATCCACTGTACTAAACAGAATCTGGCAAACAACCTAGAAGTTGTCAAAGTTGCCTTTTCCTTTCGCTTAATTTTACTTAAGGACCAGTGCCAGTGAAAATTAATCAAGTGTACTATCAGATCAAACAGTAGGGGAAGAAGGCGTTCTTCAAATATGAAGATGCAATGTGACCCGTCTTCTGGTTTTGAAGCTTTCAACTAGGGTCTGTTTATGTCAGGGATCTTGCTGAGGAGGGCTGCACTGAGGAGGAATGGTGGGAGCCACCCCCTCCCCCTGATCCTGAATCTCCTCGGGAACAGGAGGACAGTGTAGATTTGGAACAGTGGTTTGCAGAGGGGCATAGTGCAGAAGGCAAAAGCTGGGAAATACTGGATGGGGAACAGCTAGAAGAAGAAGAAACATTGGGGGAGAGAGGGTTAACAGATTTCAAAGTCGTTGGACAGCATTTCTCCACCGCCCTCCTCAAAGTTGAGCTCAGAAAGTCTCAGACCAGAAAGTGCAGAGGGTACAAACTCAGATTACAAGATGTAGGAGAGACGTAGATTAATAGGGACAGAGTGGGGAGTAAGCCTTAATTGGGAGCACCGCCATTTCTAGGGAGATGTGTTGTTTTGTCTCTCACTGTGATCATTAAAGAATATAACTGGTAAGACATTCCTTTCATTTGATCTTCCTATTTACTACCACGGGGGAGGAAGCTGATTCCCCAAAACCTGATAGTTTATAGAGCAGGTCAGTGATACTTAAGGACTGCTCAGTCCCCAAAGAACTTGCACAAATCCTAAAATTATTGATATAGGTCTTCCTCTTAAATCTCATTGTTATATCTAAGGAAAGGTGGGAGGAAATATAGGACTTTTTTCAGTGATGGCTTCCCTACTTGGATTTCCCTCCCCACAAAGCATTTCCACCCATGAAAGCAGATGTCTTTTCAGCTCTGTTATCTTTCAAAATCAGGTGGAGAACCTTTAACTTTTTAGATTTTTTTGTAAGGTTTTTTTTTTACTGGTCTGCATTTCATGTTCTCTAAAGTTTTGTTATTTTATTGAGATTATTTTAGCAGCTATAAACAGTTATTAAATTGTTAGCTGCTCTGGATAATTTTCTAGAGTTGAAGATTGGGTTAAACAAATAAGCAACACAAATAAGCAAATATGCATAGGACCTAGAGGTAGTAGTATCTGCACATTATTGATAGGGAAAAAATGGGCAAGCAAACAGACTGTGAACAGGACAATTCTCAGTGACCTTAAAAGTCTCATGTTGTACCAACTGGGCTATATCAATGTGTGAATCAAGGATCAATATGGGGATGCCAGAAGCCAATTCTTTGGCTGCTGTCTTCTAATAATATGCATTTTAAAATATACTCTAAATACAATGAGAAAACTGAACAGAAATACTATATCACAATAACATATCAATAACATTTCCAATCTAGCTTCTCATTGTGCTTCAGGAATGCTTACTGGCATGTGGTATCCTCAGGAGGAAAATGGTAAGAGGAAAATGTAACCATTTAGGTTTAGGTCAGTATAGACAAAAAGCTCTATTCAACTTTATAAAAGAAATCTCAGTAGAATTACAACCAGTTCTTTCAACTTCCCCCAACTGTGCACTAGCAGAGCTGGGTTGCATAAAAAACAGCTCCACTGTACAGAAAGACTGCGTCACTCACTGCTTGTCTGAAAGAAACTGTATCATGGAAAATCATCTAAATCCATGCACTTAATGACCATACTTATCAAAAGTATGGAAGATATTTGGGTCAGGCACTGTAAAAAAGAATAAAAGGAAGAGAAAGAAAAAGAAAAAGAGGAAAACACAGTACCCTTGGAAATGCAGTAAGAAAAAAACAACTAGATTTTTCTTCCTGGTTGCTAAATAATAGAATAATAGAAATGTTGGCACTTGGGACTTCATTATCTAAAAGATGCAGCTGTAAAACAAGGCTCTGGTATTGCTAAAATATGTGGATATGCAATGGACATTATGACACTACTTTTTCAATATCACACACAATTGCATTCTTAGGAAAAATTAAGTTTAGCATTTTGGTTTATTTTGGGTTTTAACTGTTTTATTATTCTGTGTGGAAATTCTCTCTGTGTGTGTTTTGTACGCCATCTTAAGTGCTCCTTGAGCAAAATGGCATGATTGAGGTTTCAAATAAATTGCCTTGGTTGGGGGGAGGGAGAAACGCCTCTGAAATCTTCTAGGAATAAACCTCCTTTGATATCTCTTAGAATACATACTTGAGATCACTTAGCATTTATTAGTTGTTTCGATCTATAACACAATCACTATATAGCTGAGTAGTAAAATAATAGTGTCTTTTTCTGTTCTTACAGCTGGTTCACACATGCTCTTTCATCCTTTGCATTTCAGAGGAATGTGCGAACCACCTCAAATATTGTATTTCAATGACATCAGGTGATATTTAATAGGGATATGCATGGCCCCCAAGATTCAGTTCTGTTTCTGAGTCATTCTATGCACCTTAACTTCAGCTGGTGTCTTGGGTTCCAAGCCACTTTGTATAAAATTCTACCATTTGCAATAATGGGGAATCTTGAAAATAGCTGTAACTTTCCCCCTCTTTGGCCCAAGTGGATGAAGTTTCCAGGTACAGGAGACTGCCTGGAGTGCATTAGGGCTGCCAAATTTTAGACAAATAGGTCCAGAGGTTTATTTTTATTTTGTGTAAAAGAGGCAGAAGAGTTTCACTTTCCTACACAATCAGTTATGGGAGTAGGGTGGGGGAGAGAGTGGGGGGTTTCTTCATTTTTTACCTTAAAATAATTAAAAAGTGTGTGTTTGGTGTGTATTCTTGCTTGTAGATTTGTAAAAAAATAATAACAACCCCTTTGCAGATTCACTGCAGTTGTGAATCTGCATAGGGTTTTTTTTTGTTTTGTTTTGTTTTTACAAATCTACAGCTCTTTCAATGTGAGTCTGTGCTCATCTGGACTGCCTTTTGTGCTGTGTCTCTAGGTACAAGCCTGCGATTTGAAGCTCTGTGTCTGAGAGCTTTAAATCCGAACTGTACCCTCACCTACATCTGCACAGCCACCATGACTTAACAGTAGTGGCCAGGGCACAGTGGCAGGCAGTGAGGCAATGGGGCTGTGTTGGCGGAAGGGGCAAAGTCCAAGTGTAGCTGGCAGCAGAATGATAGCAGGGGTGAGGCGGGGGTCAAATCTGCCACCTGAAGCAAATGGCTTCACCTTGCCTAACACAGAGACTGCCCCTAACTATAAGAGCAGACGTCTTCTAAGGGACTTGTTGTGATTACAGTGGTACCTCGGGTTAAGAACTTAATTCGTTCTGGAGGTCCGTTCTTAACCTGAAGACCACTTTGGCTAATGGGGCCTCCTGCTGCCGCCGCACCGCCAAAGCACGATTTCTGTTCTCATCCTGAAGCAATGTTCTTAACCTGAAGCACTATTTCTGGGTTAGCGGAGTCTGTAACCTGAAGCCTATGTAACCTGAAGCGTATGTAACCCGAGGTACCACTGTACATGTTTTGGTTGGAAAGCAACTGGCACAAACTGGGAAGGTTGGAAGCTTTTATAAAAGCACAGGATTCCCAGATATTGAGAGTTATAATATGATCAGTACTAATGTGAAAAGTTCAAGGTCAGGGATGAAGAGAAAATGTTCAGCTTTGGTCAAAAAGTCCACTTCCTGTTGTATTAGAGCATGGACGAAAAGATTCTCAAGTTTTATTATCTTTTTACAGGAAGCAATACTGCCTTCTTAAATGTTCCCTACGGGACTGGATGATAGAGATATTCAAGCCATAAAGCAGATTCGGTGACTAGCTGAGCAATGAACAAGCTACAGACCTCCTCATGGAAAGATGAAAGAGATTTTATGAATCAAGGTGATATTATTCAACACTACAAATTTGTAGGGTCAGATTTATCAGCAGCATACTGGGTATGATGCTAGAGAGATGCAGCTATTAATGTAACTATGGGACAAGCTATGTGAAAAAAAGATGAATGCTAGTCCCTTGGAGCTGGTGCCAATTTGCCTTGTATTAATGATTCTTCTGACTGCTTCATGCTAAACTGTTAGTTTGTAAACTACAGGGACAGGATTGACACTTAAAAAAAAGGGGGGGGGATAATCTTACTTGTCTCTACCATTAAGAGAGCCCTGGTATTGAGTCCCTACATTGCTTAGACAAGGATATCTTCTCTATTTAACTCATTAGATTAAGTCACTTTGCCATGCCATTTATCTCAGCATACATGCCCTATTTTATGTGGTTATTGTAAGGACAAAACTATTGTGAGGTTCTTGGGCATCCACAGGTATTTTTCTGTAGGGTGGGGGACGTAAAACAATGATGGGGGAGGAGACTATTTTCTCTCACACAGAATGAGAATATTGTCTGCACATTTTCTCAAAGGTGCTACAAATGCTAGAAACATACTTTAAAAAAAAAAAAGTGAAAAAGAATGAAAGCAAGGAAGCTGGGAATCTCCTGAATGTAACTCCCATGGACTACAGTTTGGGAACTTCAGCTCTAGAGTTTTATGAGTTTAACACTCTACTTGTTAAATTGCTAGGTAGAAGAACAATCCTAAATGGATCCATATATATATTAATAAAAAAAACTGAATGAAAAGCTGTAACAAGGTATAAAGGGCTATGTTCCTATACCCATTCTTTTCAAATCTCTACCATATGAGCTAGAGAAGAAATGGTTTGCCTCATTTGAATTCTGCTACAGAGGAAAAATGACTGGATCATGACAATATATCCAAGTGTTCTAATATCCTAAGTTTCTTAGTTGTTCCTCACAGCTTATTAATGCAACCTGTTGGATGACAGAATGTTGTCTCTCTGTTCTCCAGGTTGAATATCCAGGCCTTTGTTGAAAATAGCTGAGGTACATAGGTATAACAATTGCACAAGAACACAAGAAAAGAGCTGCAGGATGAGACCAAAGGACCATCTGGCCCAGCATTCTGTGTTCACAGCAGCCAACCAGGTGTCTGTGGGAAGCCTACAAGCAGGAGCTGAGTGCAATAACATTCTCACCACTTGTGATTTTCAGAAACTGGTATTCAGAGGTATACTGCCATCCTACATTGTCTCGAGAGACAATGACGTGCACCTCCTGAGGTGAAGTCAAACACTGGAGAAGATTGGTAACTCATAACTGTTGCCTCCCTCATTGTTTTTGCTGTATTAGCAGCACCAAAATGACCTCTTTGAAGCACAAGCCTGGGCAGTGTGTGTGGAGGTCACACTCTGATTTCCTTTGGACCACGTCAGTGATCCAAAGTCTTGTCATCTGGGCAGCCCAGGACCTCCATACACACTGCCCAGGCTTGCACACTGTGTAAGGTCACTTTGACCTTCCAAAATTCAACTTTATTTAATGGGCTTGGGTTCTAGTATTATAAGAGAGGGAGTATTATGATCTCTCCCTCTTTGAATTTGATTAAAAGCCATCCAAGTTTGCCATCGTTATACCTTTTTAAGTAAAAAAAATACAAGAAAGGTCATATTACTTGCTTCCTACAATGGACTAAGATACCAAAGCAATGTGCGGCCGAATATATGTGGGTGGGTAGCTTTTATAACATCCAGTCCAGGAAGGTGACAGCCTGGTGCTATGTAGATTGTTAGAGGTGTGGGTATTCAATAGAAATTGGGACTTAGGGAACGAGTGCAAGGCCACACAGCAAGCCAGGAGTAGGTGATGAAGATAAAACCAAAGATTTGGCTCTTAAGTCTTTTGCTTCAATCACATCTTTAAAGTACTTTTAGGAGCACTTGGATTTGAAAGGTGCTGTATAAATACAAGATGCTGTAATTACCTCCAATATAAATATTTTTCTTTTAAAGTTAACCTTTCCCTTTTTTTATTACTATTGAATTTATTAAGCCCAGGCGATCTTCTTTGTTTAAACTATTGCAGTCTGAATCACCAAAACCATGTATAACATTCAAGTAACACAGAGAAGATTTATGCATACAGACAGGGTACCTCAGCCAAGATGTTGATGAAATATTTCCTTGAAAAAATATTGTCTCTGTAAGTCATACATAAGGTAACACTTAACGAAAAAATCCCTTTTCTTTCTATAATTCTTCAAAATCTTATTACTTCTTAGATGAAAGAAAGTGGGGACCATGGGTGAAAAAATATTATTGCATCATGAAATATTCACTGGATTTACTTTAATCTCATACTTTCTATGGAGAGAGATTCGCCATTTTAAACCGGTAGAGAGCTTGATATTATGTATGTATGAAGGAGCCCTTGGTACTGTAGTGAGCACATTCTCCAAAATCCCAACAAATGGTATTCAGACAGTTGCCTCCAACAGTGGTGGTAGAATATAGCCAATGTGGCTAGCTGCTATTCATGGCTGTTTCCTCCATGAATTTGTCTCATATTATTTTAAAGCCACATACATCAGTGGCCAGTACTACATTATACTGTTATGAGTTTGTTGGTGCCAGACTACTAATCCTTGGATTTTCCTGTGTTTAGGAAATCACCTGGGAGACGAGCCATTAAGAAAACAAAAGAAAAGTGATGAGCCATTAAGAGGGGGGGGGGAAAGGTAATGGGTCATAAAGAAAGCAAATGGGTGAAGTCTCTCCCTCAGCTCAGAGTTAGAAGACAAAGCTAGGGTTTAAAGTAGAGCCATTGGGGATAGCTGTGATAGGATCTGGAGGGATAAAAAGGTTGTAGGCTGGTAAAGGCAGCAAGCTGGAGAGAGAGTCAGATAGTTGATTTCTGAGTCGAAGGCTGTGGATATGGGGTCTCAGTGCTGTGAACCCCTCCATAGGTGGCTCAGGTTGTATACTGTGTAATTTATTTGCAGCTCCATGTTCATTGCTATCCTTTTTGTGTTTTTACTGAACATCTAGAAGTGCAATTTCATTCAGATCCACAAGTTGTCCATGAATACAGTTTCTGGTGGCTATAGTACAGTGATGGGAAAGAAGATTATCAACTAATCCTACTTATGCAGAACTTCGGAAAGCCGTAAGAAATAACTTTGAGATCTGTCTTCTAACATTCATTAATTCGTTGTTTAAAGTACTGCAATATTTCCATCCATGAACTAGTAGGAAGAATATAGCTTTGGAGTTTTAGCGAAGTATCATTTATTGGCTGAATACAGATCAGGTATTCCCTGAATGCAGAGATGGAAATTGGTTTCTTTACAGCGATGACATCAGCACTGAGCCCACTTTCACAGGATATAGTTCTGATTTAAAAAGGCTTTATCAAAATTCACATGGCAAATCTGTGCTTAATGAATTAATCATACTGCTTGAACTCTTCTACTGCTAATGAATACTTTGATATATGCCTATAAAATACCCTCCATGTTTATCCACAGTGCTCATCAAAGACATGGAACACAATTCATCATGTGGTTCTTCTACACAAGCCCCACTAAATCGAATGGGAGCTGCAGAAGAGAAAGGTGTGCAGCCTTTTAGTTGTAATGGGACCTGTCCCATTGTGGTGGGTTATACCTGTGGAGAATCCTGCTTTGAGAACATGTGAACATCTGTAATACCAGTCCTTTCAACAGAAATCTCAAGTGGTGAGTGCCAACAGAAAATGAGCCCAGATGGGAGGAAGGCAACAGGATGCTCAATGGAACCCCAATGTTTTTAGAAGCCAAAAAGAAAGCAAATCTAGAACCCAAACAGCTCAATGATAACTGAAAGCACTTAGTAACCATGGGATGTTGAGTGTTGGGGCAGGTGGGTGCAGGGTAGAATTGCCTAGCTGGTGGCTAGCTGGATCCTAGAAGGGGAGAATTCCTATAGGAGATGAGAATACATCAAAACATGTAGTCTCAGGTTCTATATGTAAGAGTTAAATATCAAGAACCTTTACAGTACAATGCAAGCCCAAGATCCACCAGTCTAAGCTAGTTGAGAATAGGTAGAGCTCAATCTCTGGTTGAGCTGGCTGAGGGTGCTCTTAGTTGGGCCTCTGCCAGCTAAAATCACTCATCCCAGGTCAGCTGGAGATACATTGAGGGTCAGTCCCCAATCCTCTGCCAAAGCTGGCTGAAGAAAGGCCAGGGTAAGTCCAGGAAAAGTGGTGTTCTGGCAGTATGGCAGGCGCATAGCGAGAGCATGGCTGGGGTGGGACAGAAACTAAAAAAAGGAAGACCCCCTTTCAGCCTGGTCACATGAACTAGCAACCCAGCAGAATGTACACTGGCAAAAGGGTGCTGTAAGTCAAAGGCTTGTTTTCCTTCTGCCAGACTCATAGGGGTAAATTCTTCTGATTTCCTATAGTTAGGATTCTCTTCTCACTTCGGTGCCTACATGACAGTGATGCTCATATTAAGTGAAATCTCACAAAAATATTCTTTACACACATCATTTAATCAGCATTTTTGTTTAGCTGAAGTGTGTTCAGTGTAACTGATTTTTATTTTTATTTTTTTAAGGCTGAAAACCAAAGCAATTAACGACTGTTTCTTTGGGTAACACCACACTGTACTTAAGGTAAATACAATATTGTGAGTAGACATAAAGCAAATCTTACTCAACTTTATGCCCCGCAGTCAGAAGAGAGGGGAGTTTGCATGCATTTTCTTTACACATGATCACTCCCAATCCATAGATGCCATTCAAAGCTTTGTGAAAACCACACCTTCAACATCTGCTCCTTGCAATATATAATTTTGTGAATTGCTTTTTTGGATAGATTATTGTGGCAGTATAAGAAATGCCTAGTTTTCAGGTAAAACGAGAAGGGAATCCTTTTAGGATTTTAAATTGCAATGCATTTGAAAAGCATAATATGTTATTTGGGACTGTGAGAAAGATGCATTTTCAACACAACACAATACATATTTTTCTCACTTGAGACGTTGAAGAATAATTTCAAGATGCTGAATAGTGCTGGCATGCTGAACTTCAAACCATCTCATCCTATTTTAACCGAAGGAGTCCATGTGATGAGGATCATGGCAAAGTCTGTAAACCACGTATTAACTGAAGCTATGTACTTTCTGCCCCTACCCCATTTTTATACCCATTTTGAATTTTATCTCCTCAATATGATTTTGCTGTAATTTAAATTTGTGAGCCACAAGTATGCTTATTCTTTATTTATTTTTGCCAGATTTATTAGAAGAAGAGTTTGGATTTGATATCCCGCTTTATCACTCCCCTTCAGGAGTCTCAAAGCGGCTAACATTCTCCTTTCCCTTCCTCCCCCACAACAAACACTCTGTGAGGTGAGTGGGGCTGAGAGACTTCAGAGAAGTGTAAATATACACTTTCTGAGATTATTGTTTTAAATGATGTGAGCCTGCTTGACCTTTAAATATCCACTGGTCCCCTCACCAAACTAAGCTTTCATAGCACACAGTGACAGTATTCTTCCCTAAAAGGTCTACAACATCATATTTTGTAGGTACTACATTGACCTTTCAGTTTTTCTGTGGCTGGTGTTCTGAGTCTTTAAAAAAATCAGTTAAAAGTACTGTAGCAAAGCAGTATCTCCAATCCTAGCAAAGTGATAACTTCAGGAAGGTATTCATTGGCCTATATTTTATCCCTCGTTTTTGTTTGTTTCACAGGCCGAGGCAAGAACATTGCCAATTCCCTACTATATACCTTAACTCATGTTGATAATGCTCATTTCTGCCTTACATAGTGGAGAAGCATTCAGTGACAGATATTTTTGAGTGGGGCAGAGATCCTGTGGGCCTCCAGAAGTTGCTAGACCACAACTCCCATCACTCACGAGTTGTGACCACTGGCTATGATGCCTGAAGCTGATGGGAATTGGAGTACCACAGTGCCCTCCAATAAGGTTCCCCTTCCCTGTTTTAGGCCCCATCCCAGTTTAGGCCAACTTTAACAGCACAATTCTATGCATGCCTACTCTGAAATAAATCCCAATGAATTCAGTGGGACTTGCTCCCAAGTAAGTGTATGCAGGATTGCAGCCTGAATCACCCATTCACTTTTAAGAGCAACATTTTACCAGGCATCAGGCGGGGCTCAGAAGAACAGCTAGTTTAGTAGCAGTAAAACACAATAATTTGACCAATACCTAGGCATATAAGTGGTATAAGGATAATTAAATAACTAAATCAGATATTAGCTAGAATTGATGATCATTTAATAATTACATGAATTGCACCAGACAGCTCTGATGTTCTAAAGGAACCCACGTCAAATTCTTTGCTATATGGTTGAAATCAAGTAGTCAATCACAATTTTATATAGAAATTGAATTTGTTTTCAAAAACAAGAGTTGGGGGAAACCCATCACCGTTGCTTTTTAAGGAATACAATGTAGATCTCCTGTAGAAAGTGATGCAACTTAGATTTGAATCAGATCAGATGTTTTGACATGCTCCTGGTGCGTTGAATGAAAAACATGATAACCTCTATATCTCATTAAAGAGAATATCTCCAACATTATAGAGGAGCTAAAACATCAAAACTTTTCCTTCTCTCAAGATTAATCTAAATAAATAATTCCTCCATAAGGAGAACCAGCTATCAACGTGCCACTAGTTGCTGCTTGAGATTAAGCATCCTTCTTCCATCTTAAGTACAAGTCTTCTTTTACCATGAAAAGAAATTCATGGATATATACAATATATTTTCATCCTATAGCATGAATATATCCATTCTATGGTGTCCACACCTGGGGGGGGGGGCGGGAAGATGACACATTTTGGAATTATTAGGGTCACAACTTTATCAACTGCACTGTAGCTTTACAACTGAGATGTTATTATAATGCACTGCCTCAAATTAGGATGAGTCTGATCTTGCTTTGCATTGAAGGTAGTGTGCTGCCTATCTCCTCCTTCTTTCAGGTGTTCACTATCCCCCTGAACATTCAAATTCAGGTTAGCCTTCAAGGGATTCATTTCCACAGCCATGAGCAGTAGGTCTAGGGAGTACCGCTCCATCATTCCAATGTCTCCCTATAATGACTGGTGTTCTTGCTTAAATCTGTTACTTTCCTGCAAACCCCTCCCTGATGGGGAAGATATCATGTGTAGCCCTTATGCAAACAGTGGTACTTAGACTGCAACACAAAGGTGAGGAGGTACCAAGACAAATGACGAAGAGGGGATGAATAACCTGTTTTACTCTGATCTCCAGCCAACAATGAAATTTGCTTCTATATCTTGGTGCCTACACACCCCAGCTCTCCCTGGGACCAGATGCAACACTGCCATCACATAAATTCATCCTTATGGGAGGTGGGAGGTGCTCCCTGTTTCATAGGATCTACATCTTAGGACCTACATTCATATCAATTCAAACCTTGTGGGAAGCAGCTACTGTTTATAGTCTCCTATCCTCTTTCATTTGATACAAAGTGGTTTTATACCATGTAGTTGGTTAAGAAGAAGCAATGCTTGATCCACATAATTTTCTGAGGGTAAGAGAGTTGTTGAATTTTTATGTACATTTTAAAAAGTAAACTCTTTGTAGATATCTGAGCTGGCACAGTAGTTAAAATCAGCAGCCATTTGGATCATTACCAAATTATTACTACAAAAATGCATTATCTAGCCATTAAGCTCTGTAATTAAAAAGTCGTTTGCAAACATAAGGAACTAAACAAAGTAGTTCTTGGATGCAGAAGGTTGGTTTTTAAATCCCAAAGATATAATACAAACAGTCTGAGCTAAGTAAGTGGGATCCGGCTATTGGCTTGATGGAGAGAAACAGGAAACACATTCTGCAGTCTTAGCCTGAAGTCCCAAAGATCTCAATATTAGACTTTCTTCAATAATTAATTTGGCTGCATGGTACCCTGGCAGAGCGACGGCAACCAATAAATTATCCCTGTGTGTATTCAGTGAGTTTCTCTCTCTCTGCTTAGTAGTGAGGCTTCAGTCTGGCTAATCAAAATGTTGCAATCCACTGTAAAGTGGGTGCCACAAATTTGAACTCCTTGGAATGCAGCAATTATCACCTAAAGTGCAGCATACTGAAGGGATTTTCAATTTCCTCTAGTCTGCTCCATACTGGGAGCAGAATTTCCTACTTCAGCTTCAGCTAATTTTTGTGGGATTGATTCTATTAATGCAACTCCCCACTGGGTGTTAATATGAATAGGAAAGAGGGTAAGAGTACTGCCATTGGGTTCCAGATATGTACGGGTGGGATTAATTCCCTAGTCTGGAACTGATACCATATCCCAAAATGAAGCAAGCATCTTTCTGCTGGTTTCATATCTTCTTTGAAAATGAAACCATTTCAGACATCTATGGGAAACCATTTCAAACATTTATGTTGCCACAGGTACAAAAACCCACACACCTGTCCTTCTAAATATACCCAAGGCCCTCATCCCTCTTTTGTGGGGAAAATGGATATATTGTAAATCTACCTGAACATCTATCATTGCCTCCATGACTGTCATGATTCTAACAAACAAGGTACAGTTAAGTAAATGAGACATCTGTTTACTAACAGCATTACAACATACTGAAAGCAGTACAAGGTTGAACATCATTACACTTGGCTAAATGGCTAATTAAACAGTCTTTTAAACTGGGAGGTAGTGTTTCATTTGTTATTATGGTATGCATTTGTTTGTTTTTATATTGTATACTGCCCTGTGAACCTCAGATGAAGGGTCGTATAGAAATTTAATTAAGTAATAATTATAATAATAATTCCTCAGGTGGGGGATTCCTCACTGCAAGATAACTTAAAGACCCAGCTATGCAGCAAAACTGTGGAGAAAATGCCATGTATTTCTATTATTGTTTTAAAGAAAGATATATTCTACGACAAATGTGGCCTTATATTCTTATAATGTTAGAAGCTGGTTTATCTTTGGTTGCTATGTGAAAGATTAGCAGAGAGACAATGCTTCAAAACTGAGTAAGCTGGACTGTGTGGAAACTGCCAACTAGCATCCTAGGCTCCAATACAGGCATTTGATTTTGCTTTTGTGTATAGAACTCTCTAAATAAACCAGTTTAAATTAACCTAGTCCCTGGAGTCCATCTCATATCCAAGTCCAAGCATGTTACCAAATGATTGTGAGGCCTGAAGGAATTGATGGCAGTTAAAAAAATAAAAATACACCAGTGCAGGTACTTGTGGTATAAGCAAGTGAGGCTGAGAACCCTGGGATTCTTGGCACTGTGGTGGCAGAGATAGGAGCTTTCCACAGAAGCCCAGGACCTGAATAGATCTTCTGATGAGAAAGAGGACTCTCAGATGTTGTAAATAAAAATATGCCCTTTTCCCTTATGGGGTATCCAAGAGCCCATATAGAGTCCTTACATAGGTTCCCTATTGGTAGGAGAAAATAACAGAGGCCAACCAGAGAATATTGAGAAGCAAAGCAGCTAGTAAGCTTGATCTTTATTGATCTGTTGCAACAGGGTACTCCCCTCACACGCAGGAGAGGAAGAGGACCCCCCAGAATTGCTGTGCCAGAGCTTATAAAGACTTTTGAAAATCCCATTCTGTAGATCAGGACCACCCCCAGAAACATTATGCATACATCACAGAAAGGGTGTAACCTAAGACCACCCCTCAGGTACATGCATACATCACAGGAATTTAAATGTTGTTTTTCTCCTCTCACCTCTACTATCTCCTGTCTAGCAAGTTACTTGATTGGATTGCCTGGGGTGCGTGGCAATTCTTTTGTAGTGTTAAAATACTTATTTCCTGGGCCAGGTCACAGGTTCACACCTTATTCAAACAGACATATCTTGTGAGGAAAGAAGACAATGGGGAGGCTTTAAGACATATCTTGTGAGGAAAGATTTGGTCAGTTTAGGAATCAAAATGGTTCCAGGTTGGTCTTCCTGTGTTGATCTATGTATGTGCAGTTATGAACATTACCATATATCTAATACCATAAAATTCCTATCACACAGACAAGAAGGCTGGATGAGGGTCATCCATACAGGAGGATAGTTCAGCTTCTGAGACCAACAGGCCTCAAGCCCGTATGAGTGCCTTGAATGGTAGATGGAAACCCATAAAGAAAAGTGCCAAAGTTTAGGGAAGACCCATTGGGAGTCAATATCTTCTCAGGAGTAAGGTCCTCCTCACAAGGAGACCTCTCTTTGACAGCAGGTACTGGAATTCAGCTAGAACTAGGGTGTGGTTCCAGCAGCTGCAGCCAAAGAGCTGCTTGAACGTTTTTCTGCCAGTGCTGTGTCTTTTGCCAGACTCCCTACTTGACTGGGATTGGACTTTGGACCACCCCTCCCCCTCTTTCTTTTTTCCTTTCTCCTCCTGTGACGAGGCTGCATTTTAATGTTTTAATGTTGTATTTTAATCTTGTTTTTAAGTTGTA